>NW_028249825.1:0-42349 GCF_964263255.1 Lissotriton vulgaris | reverse complement strand
AGGCAAGGAGGCTTCATACCCCAATAACAAAAACCCTGTACCCCAGACGTCGGATAACACTATGTTACTTGGCGCTTATTAATGTTCACCTGGAGGGAAAAACAGTCAATTTCCAGTTGAGCATCCCCTCTTATGTAGTTGAGTATGCTAAATGCATCTCATCCAACAACAAATCTCTCTATAGATAAAGGAAATTCCCGACAGGTTTCAACCAGACAGTCACACAGAGGAATATACAATGTCTGCTCCACTGAGACAGTACACCCAACCACACTTACTACCTGTGAAAAAAGTGTGATGAAAAAGAATGACACCTCACAGGCGCACCACCGTCGGGGCATACGGCAGATGTTACCAACTTAAGACCCCTTTCTTATCATTGGTAGTCATTCTGATTCAGAAAAGAAGAAAGAGTGTCCAAATAAAGCAACTTAGCATGTGAAAAATGAATAAAGTGCAAGCAAGGAGCACTCGCAATCGCTCCTTTGAGTGACACAACAAGTGATTAAAATCACCAGGCACACCTGTGACACAATTTTATTCTTAAATTCAGTGTGTTCTGATGAAATAAAAAGGTTGGTAGCTTAGTTTTGCATACCAATACCTGCAGCCAACATGTTTCACTGCCTTCACAACTTCTGGCAGATTCGTCAGGGCTCACCACTTAGTCACTGCACCAATGTTGGACACCATAACTGTGGGACTGTCAAGTTGAAAACACACCACAGTTAAAAACACCCAGTGACATCTCCCTAGGACCTATTCAATATGTACATATTTTTATATTGAAAAAAACTTGATTACCCTCATCCAGCCACGTCATCTCATACCGGCTGATGGGGCTCTGAATGTAAGCCTGTTTCAATAATTGAAAAGCTACTCCAGGCAATTGTTGCATCAATCTGTAATGTAAAAATAAGTATGTGAACTATTTTGCTAGTTTTTAACCTCTACTCTTTCCTTGGCAAAAGAGTAATAGTTAGTACAGTGTAGATGTAGTATACATATGCTCTTGTATATTTCTCGACATTCCCGCTGGTCTATTTGCCTACTATATCCAAAATTGACTGGCATGGTTGTGATAGAATGTAATTGTAATAAAACATCACCACTAATGCACTCTGTAGAAAACGTAAAAGCAGGTCTGCGTCTATCTCTCAACATTATGTCCCCTCAATGTTGTGGTACAGCGTCATGCTCACATTCATGCCCCTTATGAGATTTCTCATATACCACGTAGAAGAGTTCATCAAGAAACACACACTGCAGAATCCTGCCCGCTCTCTACTTGCTGCATATAACGTCATCGTATGTTCACCCCGCTCCCCCCACTCCTCACCATACAGGGGTTCGAACGGTGCAATAACTCGTCCCAGGAACAGTGCGACTGCCCGGGTGCCACTTACTTGAAGGGGCTACCCGGTTGGTTCCGTAACCGCTACAGTCATGTGACTAGAGCAGAAGAGAACGTATTTTATAATATTTACGAGATTCCCCAGCACAGATCATTGTCATCCAAGAATCACATCTTTTAAAAAGTGAGGCCAACATAATATTAAAAAAGCAGAGATGGATAGACAAATGTATCAGTACTGATCATAATGCTAACATAAGAGGAATTCTCCTACTATGCACAAAATCTGCGAAAGTTCAGATCCTTCAATATAAGGAAGATCAAAGTGGAAGATGGCTCTTGGAGAATATGTCCATTAATAGCTGGGTGTGTAATCTAGTTGGATATTATGGTCCTAACACAGATGACTCGTCCTATTTAGAAACAATAAGGAACCATTTGACGACCTCTTTAGTTCCAATAATATAGACAGGGAACTTTAATGTTGTATTAAACCCAAAATTGGAGAAATCAACCTACCATAGAGGTCATATTCCTTCTAAAGCCAGACAGTCCCTTAAGGGGATAATGGAACAGTTAGGCCTGGCAGATTTATGGAGAGAAAAGGCGGGCAACAAACAAGGGGTATCCTATAGAAATTTTAAATACAAACACACGTCAAGAATTGACTTTGCGTTATTCAGTTACTGCCTCCAAAATTCCCTTACTGGTAATAATTATATCCCCTCTCATCTATCGGACCATTCAGCTCTCTTATTCTATTCACTCATTCACCCATAGAATCACTCATACATACAGTCATTCATCAATACAACACTATCATATGCACTCATACACCTATACAGACACTCACACACTGCCACTCATTCATGGAGTTACTCACACACCTAGTCAGTCATGCAAAGAATCAATCACACTTCCATTTCCGCAACTATACAGTTATACACACAACACCTTACTTATTCAAACATATACTAACACATACTTACTCTCCTATACAATCACTGATACAAGTACACAATGATCCATATAGCCACTCGCACATTCACTGGCTCTCATGTATAGTATTTTATATATGCCAACTCTCACATGCACTGTGTTTTACATATGTACTTACTTTCACATATAGCACTGAGATATCCATTCACTCACCAACCCACCCATGCACACAGTCAACCGCCCATATAGCTGTTTCCACATGCACTCTTGAACTCATACACCTAGTGAATCAACTGCTCACACATCTATGCACAGAGTCACACACCTCCCAGCGACCCACACACACACTCAGTCTCCCATTCAAATACTTGGGCAACCAATCAATAACCCATATAGCCACTCATATAGCTACTGATCAGTCACGCACCTACTAAAACCTTCATCCAGACACTTATACATCCACTCATTCTTCAATATGTAAAACATATTTAAACTGTACAGAAACACACAGTCACTGGATGATGTCATCAGTGATGTCAAATGAGATGTCATCAGTGATGTCATTTGAGATGTCATCAGTGATGTCATCAGTGATGTCACTGACCATGTCATGAATGATGTAATATGTGACATCATCAGCAGTGGATTGCGGGTGCCCGAAATATAGTTAGTACAACTAACTATATAGGAACAATTTCAATAGTTTTTTAAATGCTAATCCCTAACTATATAAGGCCTGAAACCTATGGTTTTTTTAAGTGAATATATATATATAGTACATCATTCATGACATGGTCAGTGACATCACTGATTACATAATTCTTGTGATAATATGATGCACCTCCTTACACTCTAATATAACCTTTGATACACCCAGTGTTAAATCAAGACTACCATTTTTTTTTTTTTTAATCCTCATTTGCCTTGCCCTCCTCTTAATTAGCCTCCAACTGCTATGCGCGTCTTGGATCAAAGTGCATGGTTTTTGCTGCACCTGAGGACACGATTTCTGAATATCGGCAGGAGATGACCCAAAAAGGGACAGGAGGTGACTTAAAACCTGTAGAACCAGCAGTGAAACCGAGAGGGGGGGCAAGTTCTTGGAGTATTATGGCATAATCATTGGACCGGGGGAAAAAAAAAACCCGGCTACTGTTTCCATTGAACCAAAAGGTCCCAAAAAGCCACATTACGTGTGCTGCAAGATCTCATCATATCTGTCTTAGATGTTTCATACAAAGATGACGAGTTTGCGTGTGTTGGTGCCGTATTTTCTATCCATATTTTACATATCTGTCTTCTAGCCAGCAAGACTGCATAGAACAGGAATGACCTTGCATGACCCTTTATACTGTTGTCCCATCCAAATATGATAAATGGTAATGTGATGGACACAGACATATTGAGTATGGTGTCAAGGGTCTCTTTCACTTCATTCCAAAACTGGGCTATACAAGGACAATCCTTAAACATTTGGACGTCCGAGACCCCGATGTAATTACACTTATTGCATTTCTTTCCTGGGATGAATTTAGACAATTTTAGGGGGAGAAGTAGGCTCGATGTATCGTAAAAAAATGATTACGCCTCAGCCATGCAGGTTTGACAGTTTTATATAACAGGGTGCAAGATTTCTGCCAGATGTCTATACTTTGGGCCCGAGCTCTGTTCCCCATAATTCCTCCGGGAGGATGAATTCTCCATCTATCTCCTCTAGCAGATTCCAGTACCACTGTGTAACTTCTTTACCCACCTCCCCCTTGTCGTTCTACCAACTTTTGTTCTATGGTGCTATTCTTCCCAAGTATTACCCCTGACCTACCCAGTGCTTTCACCCAACCCAACTATCTAGTTGTATAAACTTGAATCTCGAAAACTCTGGGCCCAGTTGTTCCCGTAGCTACTCCCAGGACCTCATTGTCTCTCCAGCAAGCAATTCTCCCCATGTTGTTATTCCTCCATCTCTCACCAGTATTGCCAGTCTATCTTTCAAACATAACGGTATGCTGGGGGATTCACAGATAGGTGCATAGTTTGAGAAATACAGCAAACCTAGGCCCTTATTTAAGAGACCTTGCGTCTGTTTTGCGCGGCCGGTGCGTCACTTTTTGTGATGCACCAGCGGCGTACAAAATGTGCCTTGTTGTGCCATATTTAAAAAGTGACGCATCTAGGTAGATGCGTCACTTTTTGAACCCCTACGCCACATTATACCTGTGTCAGGTATAATGTATGCAGAGGGGGCGTTCCCCCGCAAAAAGCCTCGTAATAGTGACGCAGTGAAATCTATGAGATTTCACTGCGTCACTTTTAGGATGCTGTTGCATCAAAATCTTGCACCTGCCTCACAGCAGGCGTAAGACTGATGCAAGCCCTTTCACATGGGGCTTTCCCCATGTGAAAGGACGCATTGCTGGAGTTGCGTCACTTTTGTGACACACTCTAGCAATGCGTCACTTTTGCTCTTACAGATACGTCAGAAATACTGACGTATCCGTAAGTCCTTGCAACATGATGCGTCATACATTAAATATGACGCATCATTGGTGTCGCAAGGAGTGCGCAGTGAAAAGTGACGCATCGCTGTTTTCACGCAGCGATGCGTCACTTTTCATAAATGAGGCCCCTAGTCTTTTTGTTATTTGTGACCAGACCTTCGCCTGGGACATAAGAATTTTTAGCTTTACTTTTTTGAAATATTTTTCGTCCCCGAATTTAAACATGAATCCATTGGATGGTAGTGCAGCTCCAACCAACATGGCTTTAAACATTGCGCCAGCAGATGTATTAGATGGTATTTTTAAGAGCATTCTGGAATGGGACAACTGAAAGGCTCATGCATAATACGGCAGGTCAGGCAAGGACAATCCCCCCTTTTCCCTCCTCCTCCTCATCTTTTTCCATGCCACTCTCGCCGATTTATAATTCCAGACAAATAAATTTAACTCTCTCAGACACTTCTCCAAGATTTTACTATTGAATGCCAGGGGGATGGTGTTAAAGATAAACGTAAATTTAGGGAGGATAGACATCTTTATCAGACTCACTCTGCCTAAGATGGTCAATGGAAGATTGGACCAAGATTTTAACAGTTTCCTACACTCATTAAACACTCTCTCTAGATTGACTTGAGCAATGTTACAAACATCTTGTACCACCCGGAAGCCCAGATTTCGCATTGAGTTGGTCACACCCAGCTGTAAGTTGGGGATATTCCATGCCATGATGTCGGTTTTACTTGCATTTATCTCATACCCCCCTCCTCTTCGGCTCTCTTAATGACCTCTGGGAATGAAGTCTCCGGATCGGACGTTAGAATTAGAATGTCGTCTGCATAAAGAGCTACCCGTCTTTCCCACTCCCCAAATCTGAATGATGGAATATTTTCATCTCCCCTTAAAACTTCTGCAAATGGTTCAATGTACAGATTGAAGAGGAGAGGGGAGAGCGGGCAGCCCTGTCTTGTACCTCTCAAGATTTTAAATGAGTCAGACAGTGTGCCATTAATTAATAGCTGTGCTGATGGAGCATTGTACATAAGTAGTACAGTACGACAAAACTTCTCACCGAAGTTAAACTTCTTCAGGACAGCACCTAGATAGGGCCAATTGACCCTATCAAAGGCTTTAGTCGCATCTAGAGTGAGTGTTGCCAACGGAAGGGAAAAGGTTGAGGCAATATCTATTGCCCCCACCAGATCATACGTCAGGTCAGATAGCTGGCGTCCTTTGATGAATCCCTTCTGGTCCTGGTGTATGATTTCCCCCACTACTGAACCCAATCTAGATGACATAATGGAGGCAAAGATCTTATAATCGCTGTTCAGTAATGATATCGGGCGGTAAGACCCACATGATGTTGGGTCTTTACCTGGTTTAGGGATCAATACTATGGTAGCCTCACCCCAAGATCCTGGGGGGTCTTGTCCCTCCCTCAATATTCCGTTGAAGAGGGCTGTTAGAATAGGGGCAATAGCATTTCCCAGGGCGCGATATAATTCCCCTGGTAACCCATCAGGACCTGCGGCCTTTCCATGCTTGAGTGACCTAATGGCATTTCTTACCTCCGTCTCAGAGATTTCCATCTCGATCCCTTCGCTCTGTATAGACGAAAGGGATGGTAGAGAAATCTGATTTAACCATAAGTCTCTTGTCGACTGTTCATCTGGGGTATCTTGCCTGTATAGTTCCTCGAAGAACTCCCTAAAGGCAGTACTTATCTCCTGATTAGAGGTCCTAGCAGCGCTCTCGCCATCAACATTGATTTCTCTAATGTAACTTTGAGCTTGGTTGGCCTTGACCTTCCAAGATAAAATCTTACCCGCTGCTTCTCCAAATTCAAAATGAGAGATTTTACTCGACTCCCATCTCTTCGTCACTCTCTCTTGTAATATATTCTCCAATTGATTTTTCAGGTCACGTATGTTTTTTTGATCTTGATATGAACCGATTGACGCTCCGAGCCTCTGCTCAATCTTTTCTAGTTCTTGTTCAAGGTTTTTAATCTTCAATCTTCAATCGATATGTGTGCAGAGTCTCCCATACCGTGTCAGGGGAAGTTGAATTCAAATTTATGTCCAAGAACGAACTTGTTTCATTAATCAAATATGTCACTTCCTCTTGATCTAACAGAATAGTAGGGTCAAATGACCAGGAAGGATGTTTGGTTTGAGCTATAAGTTTTAGTGGAGAAGTGTGGCTCACGGTGTAGAGCAGGCAGACCCGGAAGCTGAGGTCAGACCCGGGACCAGGGTTCAATTCCCAACGCGGCAGGGTCTTGAGCTCAAATGTCCACGGACCCGATACTTCTTGCTTCGGTGCCTGTTCTAATCATGGGTTCTCACTCTGCAACTCTGGGCATTAAGCTTGCTTAATCTCCACAACGGCCCACTGCGGTGGGATGCCTGGCTTTCACCTTGGGGATGCCCTGTAGATGCTATCTCACAGGGAAAAGCCAGGATGGGTTCCCAAGGCAAGCGCCGGGAAACCTCCGGGTAGCTGTGCGCTCAATAAAATGCAATAATAATAATAATAATAATAATAGAGAGAATATATATATTACCTACTGGCGGTCGCCAGTAGGTATATATAGTTAGGACCTAGTTACCATAGGAAATTCTAAACATTCTATTGGAATAACTTTGGCGCCGTTTGAGGGATCTGCCTGTAATTTTCCTTAAATTTGCCTCGCTGCGCTCCGCTCCTTCCCTAAAAGTTCCGGGGGGATTCGTAAAGTGGGGGGCCGAGAAAAAAGGGGGTCCCAAAACGTGTTTTCCCCATGTTAATTTCCACAGGGACATTCTGACAAGGCAACAGCTCGAACGGCTGAACGGAATTATACCAAATTTGGCAAAATCGTAGGGACTGGTATGCAGCAGCGCCTTTTGTATGTTTGGTGTAAATCCCTCCATTAGTTCTTGAGAAAATTTAATTTGAAATTTTTCAAATGGCATTTTCTATGGGACCTTTAGACACAGCTACAGCCCGAACGGCTGAACGAAATTAAACCAAACTTGGCAAAATGGTAGGGACAGGTATGCAGTAGTGCCTTTTCTATATTTGGTGAAAATCCCTCCAGAAGTTGTTGAGAAAATAAATTTGAGCAAAATATATATCTATTTGCGCTCAACATTCTATTGGGAATAACGTTGGCGCCGATTGAGGAATATGTGTGTAATTTCCCAGAATTTTGGCCAGCTCCGCTCCGCTCCTTCCCTGAAAGTTTTGGGGTAACTCGTCAAGCGGGGGCCGAAAGGGGGGTCCCAAAACATGTTTTCCCCATGTTAATTGACCATGTCATGAGTGATGTAATATGTGATGTCATCAGCAGTGCATTACACGCGCAAGTTATAGTGAGTCCAACTAACTATAACGTGGAATTTCATTGGTTTTATGTCAGTAAAATTTCCAGCTAACTATAACTGGTGTGAAACCTATGGTTTGTTCAGTGAATTTCTTAGGTTTTTTAAATGCTAATTCCTAACTATAACTGGTGTGAAACCTCTGGTTTTTACAGTGAATTTCATAGGTTTTTTTAATGCTAATTCCTAACTATAACTGGTGTGAAACCTTTGGTTTTTTCTGTGAATTTCATAGGTTTTTTAACTGCTAATGTTTAACTTTTTATAGGGCTTCATACCTATGTACTTTTTAGTGAATTTCTAAGGTTATTTTTTCGCAAATGTCTTTAGCTGAGAAAGGTATGTTTTTCTAAAAATGAACCCTATATTGTATATTAAGATAATATTTTTGTTTAAAATAGTATTTTCTTTTTTTTTTATATTTCACTCCGGTGCGCTCCCGGTGCGCGTACCGGTGAACGCCCCGGTGCGCGTACTGGTGCGCGTACCGGTGCGCGTCCCGTCAGCGCACCAACAAGAAAAAAAGAAAAAAAAATAATGAAGGAGTGAGCATGAGGAATGGGGACAGAGAGAGTGGTGTTAAGAGAAAGAGAGCTAGAGGGAGGAACACAGAGGGACTGCGTAATAGATAGTAAGACAGAGAAAAGGTGTAAGAGGAAGTAACTGAGAAAAAGAAAATGAATAAGGGAGCAAAAGAAGAGAAGAAAGAGGAAGAAGACTAAAGCAGAGGTTCTGGGAAAATGTGAATGGGTGATGAAAGTAAAAGGAAGGAGACTTAAGTATGGGGAATGACAGATAGTGACGGAACCAGAGAAAAAAAACAGTAGTGACGGAGGGAAAGAAAATAGCAGTGAGTGTAAGTAAAGAGGAGTGAAAGAGGGTGGATATAAGTGAATAAGGGTAAGACATGGGGAGTGACAGAGAGAAAGAAGAGAGAGAGTAAAGGAAGGAGTGTCAGAAAGGGACTAAGTGAACCAGTAAAAAAGGTAAGTGAAGGCGTGTGGATAAGCAGAGGTACTGAAAGAAGTTGAATGTGGTAGGAAGTAAACATGGAGGATAAGAATAAGTGAGGGAAGCAAAGTAAGGAAACAGGGGTGAGGTAGGGTGAGAGAAAAGTAGTGAGGTTAAAGCAAAGGGTGATAACAAACTACATTTTGTAAACACACTTACCATATAATTAATGAAAACGTACTTGTATCTGTGAAAGACAAAAGAAAAAACACGTTATAATTAGTAAAAAATATATATTAAAATAGAAGAAACAGTTCAAGAGGTAAAAAATCTAAAAAAGTTAACTAAGAAATAAAGCAATAGTGAAGGATACAAAAACAGAAATAAAGTAATGTAGAAAGAGAAAAAAGAAGGAAAAAGAAATAGAAAGAGAACAAATTACTGAAGGTAAGTAAGATACTAAAAGAATGTGAGATACCAAAACGAAATCAGGAAAGATAAGAAAGTAAAAGGAAAATGAGTGAAAAGGAGAGGAGTCTAAATGAGGAACTATTAATAAAAAAGAGGAATAGAAGATGACTGAGAGTGAGTGAAGGGGAGTCACAGAGTGAAGGGATGAAGGGAATGAGGTTAATGTAGAACGATGGATGAAAAAGGAGTGAGAGAGTAAGTACACAGAAAAACAAAGGGAAGGACTGAGTGAACTACAGTACAGTGAGTGCGAAAGAAAAAAAAAGGAGAAAAAGAAAGAAAGAGAGGGGAAGAAAACTAAAGCAGTGGTACTGAGAGAATGTGAAAAAGATAAAAAGTGGTGGAAGGAAGAGAGGAAATGCAGACAGTTCAAATTGGATTGAAGTTGTGAATGAAGTGCAGTAAAGGAACAGCGATGAAACAAAGTTAAAAAAAGGCAGTGTAAATGAGTAAAGAGAGGTAAATAAGGGTGAAAAAGGAAAATGAGTGTGAGACAATGTGAATACAATATAAATTACACAATGCAAACTATAGAATAACTTCTACAATATGTTACATTGTTTATTTTTGCTGTTCTCAGAATATATTGAATTTCACTTAAATTAGTGAGTTCAAAGTCTTCATCATATAACAGCGGGAAAAAAAAACACAATCTAAAAGATTGTGTTTAAAAAAACCCATTCAAACTTACATCTCATATATGTACACTAATCTTTGATTCACTTACTTTTCCGTGAGGCCAAATAGAAGATAGTCAAGGTCCTTTTGGTGGGAAAAAAGTCTGCTGTGCTCTATAACTTCCATTTCATCGACTTCCTATGAAAAAAGATCTAATAACATCATACCTTACACTTTCCTCACGGCCAATTTGTGTCAGATATATCAGTATTTTTTACTATGAGATCCACTTACAGTACCTATATGAGATAAATAATTTTAAAATTAGATTAACTTTTAATAACTGCACCCGTCTTCAAAGGCCAATTCCCTTAACTAAAACTTTGGTTTTAAAAACACTAGGTAAGAATTTTTAAAGTCATAAGGCAAACGTTGTTTATAAGTCAAATGAGAATCATTGCAGTAAGTCCAACCTTTTTTTACATTTTAAGTAGCATGTATAATGTCCTGATGTTGTTGAAAGACCGTCATGATAAATAATAGCTTCAGTTGTAAAGGTTCTTCCTGAAATTAATAACTGAGAAGCCACAACATTTTTGATAGAAGTTGTCAATTTAGTTCCATCAGGTCTACATCGTTGGAAAACTAAAATGATATACTGACCATAACTTTGTATAAATAATGTAGATAGCATTGGACATTTACATTGGGTACACACCATATTATGATCTGCTGCTTTAACTAGATTTTTAAATAACACTGATTTACAGTCTGGTAAAGTCAAATATATAAATCTTTCAGTGTCTATTCTAGTATTACTTGATGAACTACAATTGTGGCAGTCATGCTGCCATTGATAAGAAAGGCTAAAAAGATTATCTACATCTACACCTTCATTTTCCAAAACACCAAACATATACATTAAAAATTCCTGACAATCCTGCTGAATGTTCTGTGAAAATGTATCTTGACCAGAACACATATCTAAAATATTTCGAATTTCTGTTACACTTTCTGTTTTTGCTCTATCACTGCTGCATTTCTCAAACACAGAATTCAATAAACCGCACAATCTTTGATCCCGATTTTCAACAATCTGTTCTTGTAAAGTTTGAAGAAAAAAAACAATATTAACCACTACATTAGCATAGCAGTTGACACCAGAACTATTTTCAAACTGAAATCCAACAACATTTTCATCACAATCCTTTTTCTTTCTGTTTTGAATTACATTTTCATCTACTTTTTGTCTTTTTGCTACTACCTCACTGCAATTATCCTCATTTCTTCTTTTTCGGCCTACCACACGTTTTTCAAACAGAGGATATTGTGGCAAATGTGGAGCATATTCTCTTCTTAACCTATTGTATTCTATAACACAATCTAGATCTGCACAAATCTTTGTCTCATCACACTCAATCAAGTACAATCCTGATAAAGTTCTGACTCTGGATAATGCCACATATGCCATACCCTCTTTAAACACAGATCTTCCAATGTTCACCAAAGCACTATCTACACTTAAACCTTGAGATTTATGAATTGTTACTGCTTATGCCAAACAAACAGGAAACTGTTTTCGGCGAACATATAAGTCCATTACAAGTAAAAATCTAGCAGAACAACGACTGATTTGTTGTACTTGCTCAATACCATCAAATTTTATTTTTAAAAATTCAATTCCATCTCTATTTCTGTAATTCACAAAATCAACAACATAACCCATTGCTCCATTTACCAGACCTCTTTCAACATTTAAATTCCTTCTCAAAATGATACGACAATTTAAACACACATTCAGAGTCTTTTCAAAACCAGCTGTTTTAGAAAAATTTTTCTCTAATGAATTCAATTTTGTTTTCAAATTTTCTGACAAAACAATTGTTGCACCCATATGCTCTATTTTATCTATTGTTTCCAGTTTCACAATCTCTTCATTTTCTAACTTTAACATTTTGTTGTTGAAGATGGAACATTCTTGCAGAGTTGGCATCAAACATATTCCAGATTTCTTCTCAGTCATGTAGGTACCAATGCAGAGTCTATAATTCAAACACCGTGATTACCCGGCATGGGTGTTGAAAAAAACCAAAGCCAAGGCGGATGCTGTCAATCTCAAAGACACTCTAACTGAGAGAGTTTTGGATGACATCACTCCAGAAGAAAACATCACACGACTCATTTTAACTTACAACAAGGAGTCGAAACAGATCCAGAAAATTGTAACCAGAAACTGGAATATCCTGAAGAGTGACGGTATTATAGGCAATCTCATTCCTGACAGACCCAACATTACCTACAGGAAAGGGAGAAACATTAGAGAACTCTGTGTTCACAGTGACATCACGGAATATTCCAACAGGCAAGATTTGGGACTGAAGGGATATTTTCCATGCGGCCACTGCAAGGCCTGTAAAAACAGCACCCTGGAGATCACTCAATTTCTCACCTGCAGCACCATGTTTGTGGTTTATGTAATAGCCTGCCCCTGTGGATTATGGTACATTGGCAGTACCACGGCCCATGCCAAAAAGCATATACTGGAACACTATTGTGCCATCATCCACAAGGATGCCAAGTGACATCACAGATTCTTTATCCTAGAACAGATAAATAGAAATCCCAGGGGTGGCAACAGAGTGCTTAGGATGAGACAAACAGAGTCCAGACACATCATTAACTTTCAAACCAAGGCCCCCGGGGGCTAGAACCACGATGAAGAATTGGCAGTTCATTTGAAAGATGATTTTTACTGATTTTCATTGATTTGTTATTTTTCTGCCAATCTCAGTATCGTCTCCGCAAAATGAATTCTTCTGTCATGTCGAGCAATCTTGTTTATTAATAGTATGCATACAATGTTGTCATGTCTGATTTTAAAGTTCTGTAATTTGATTTTACAGGAGCACTTCAGGAACAATGGCCCCACTCTGCACTTTGCGCCAGGCCAAGCGTCTACCACGTTCCTGCTAGCACCTTAAGTGCACACCCATCCAGGGCATCACTTTGTTTCTCTACATCTTGAACTTTCAGACATTGGCATGGCTCTGGTTTCCGGGTTTCAGCCACATTCCAATTGTATGGTCCACCCCGAGGTATTTTACCTAGTAACTGGACCAATCTTATATCACTGTTATCATTCGATTCTCCTTCCAGAGTTTGACATAACTGCATTCTGCAATGCATTCCACATGTTTAGTGTGTGGGCATTTGAGGGTCAGTCATTGCACCGAGAGACATTGTTCTTTCCATTCTCTCGCCAGCCAGTCCATTGCGCGGCGTATCGAGACACGGCGTCCTGCACTGGTTATCACCATGACAACCACCACTCCGTCAGCGCGTTTCATCCCAGCGCATTAGCACCTGAGCCCTGACGGAAATCCACTGCGCGGCGCACCGAGACACTGGGTCCCGCTCTGGCTATCACCATGATTACCATCTCTTTGTCAGCGCGTTCTAAAATCCCAGCGCAAGAGCACTTGAGCCCTGACGTCCAACACTTCTTGTGGTTCATGCTTCATATTGTGTCCTCTGGTTTCATTGCATATCATTTGATTATGTTACAAATCAACTGTTTGTACTGATAATTTTGACTGTTCCAATATGGCTGCTATATTTTCAACTGGAGACCATTGTCCTTTGTCCATTGTTTATGTTCACAGCACTTTTGAAATGCATTTTAGGTTTTGCATGCTTGCACGGCACTTACGTGATCAAGGCTTTGTGGAAGCCGAAACATGTAGTAGGTGTTAATAAACACCCTTGGACTCTGCTGAATTGTGTGGTGTTTTTCGGGACTCTGAGAGCGCGTTACTAGACACTTAAACCGTTGGATTTATATGATTACCGGCGTGCTCTGCCGGCGTCCACGCCTCCTCCCTCGGGGCCACCGCAACCCTAAGAGCAACTTGCAGTTTTTGGATATACATATATATATATATATATATATATATATATATATATATATATATATATATATATATATATATATATATATATTCAATGAAAAAACCATTGGTTATAGAACATATATAGTTAGGAATTTGCATTTACAAAACCTTATTTTACTCGCATAACACCATTGAAATTCCATATATAGTTAGATGTGCTAACTATATATCGCGCACCCGCAATCCACTGCTGATGATGTCACATATTACATCATTCATGACATGGTTAGTGACATCACTGATGACATCACTGATGACATCTCAAATGACATCACTGATGGCATCACTGATGACAACATCCAGTGACTGTATGTTTCTGTAAAGTTAAAATATGTCTCACATATTGAAGAATGAGTGGATGTATAAGTGTCTGGATGAAGGATTTAGTAGGTGCATGGTTGACTGTATGAGTGAGTGAATAAATGTGTCTCACTGAGTGCATGGGTTAGTGACTAGACTGTCTTAATTTGTGCATCATTATGTCTGTTGTTCTGAAAACTGTTGCATGTGTTGATAAGTAGCTATATGAGTAACTATATGGGTTATTGATTGGTTGCCCAAGTATTTGTATGGGAGACTGAGTGTGTGTGTGGGTGGCTGGGAGGTGTATGACTCTGTGCATAGATGTGTGAGCAGTTGATTCACTAGATGTATGGTTTCAAAAGTGCATGTGGAAACAGCTGTATGGGCGGTTGACTGTGTGCATGAGTGTATTGGTGAGTGAATGGATATCTCAGTGCTACATGTCAAAGTAAGTACATATGTAAAACACAGTACATGTGAGAGTTGACATATATAAATAACTGTGCATAAGAGCCAGTGAATGTGTGAGTGGCTGTATGGATCATTGTGAACATGTATCAGGGATTGTATAAGAGAGTAAAGTAAATATGTGTTAGTATATGTTTGAATAAGTAAGGTGTGTATAACTGTATAGTTGAGAAAATGGAGGTGTGATTGATTTTTGGCATAACTGACTAGGTGTGTGAGTAACTCCATGGATGAGTGACAGTCTGTGACTGTCTGTTTACACTGATTGTATCTAAGGTTATATTAGAGTCTGAAGAGGTTCATGGTATTATCACATGAATGATATCATCAGTGATGTGATCAGTCATGTCAAATGAGATGTTATCAGTGATTTTATCAGTGATATCATTTGAGATGTCATCAGTGATGTCATCAGTGATGTCACTAACCATGTCATGAATGATGTAATATGTGACATCATCAGCAGTGGATTGCGGGTGCGCGATATATAGTTAGCACATCTAACTATATATGGAATTTCAATGGTTTTATGCGAGTAAAATAAGGTTTTGTAAATGCAAATTCCTAACTATATATGTTCTATAACCAATGGTTTTTTCATTGAATTTTCAAGGTTTTGTAAATGCAAATTCCTAACTATATATGGTCTATAACCTATGGTTTTTTCTGTGAATTTCATTGGTTTTTTAAAAGCTAACATCTGTAGCTGTAAAATGTATTCTTCTTTAAAACCCAAAATATATTTTAGATGTTTATTGATAATTTTTTTAAAAATATTTTTTTTCTTCGTTTTCGGTAAGCGAACCGGGAAGCTTTCCGTTAGCTCATCTTGATGCCGCGATCTAGTACGCAAACCGGTAAACGTTTCGTTAGCGGAACTGTGACGCGTCGCGGAAGCGCGACGTATCACGTTGACGCGTAATGCGTCTTATGACGCGCCGCGTTAGCGCTCCAGAAAGTGCTCAGGACCGCGAACCGGAAACGATGCGGGACGCGGCGCGCACCGCGTAACGTAAGCGGAACAGGTCATGTGACTTGTTTATGAAACTTTTCATTGGTTCATTTCACTTTTGGTTTCCAAATGATGTATGACTAGGTCATGTGACCTAAAAATAACACTTTTCATTGGTTCAGAACTTTTGATTTTTCCAAATGATGAAAACCCCTCCTTCTTTCCTCACTCTGACTTTCATCCTGGTGAGAGAAAGACCAATTAACTATAATTGAGCAATGGCTTCTGTACTTGCTTCAGCTGGTGCACCCCCACCACCACCTTCACCTCCTCATGAGAAGAGAGGACCATCATCTCGGTTCATTGCCAACACAGAGGAGGAGGAAGAGGATGAACTTGAAGAAGAGGAGAGAGAAGAACTAGAGTTCATACAGGAGTTGCCCCGTGTTTCCCGTCGGAAAACTAGTTTTATCTGGCAGTTTTTTTTAATCCCTCGAGGGGAGAAGAAAGTCAACGCAAAATATGCCACCTGTCTTATCTGTAAAAAAAGGCTATCAAGAGGCACTGAAAAAAAATATAGCATGGGAAACTATACCATGCATCGCCATATGACCAGGTGGCATCCTCTCAACTACAGCCGTGCAGAGTTGCGTGACCTGCAGGATAATCCCTCAACAACTCCTGTGGCCAGGTCAACCTTGCATATCTCTCTGACTGGAGGAGAGGCACAGGAAACCGTGCCAAATATTCAAAAGAACTTCAAACACATGAAGCTAACCTGCTTGTATTGTGGGGCATTGCTTTCATGTGGGAACATGAGCGTAAACTTAATGAACATTGCTTACGAGAATCACAATTGCCCTAACCCACCCAAACAGTAATTTTTTTTTTGCTCCTGTTGGGCTTTTTTCAATGCCTGTTTTTTGTTGTTTCCCCTCCATCAAAAACAAAAAAATATAAAACTGTGCAAAAATACAAAAAAAACTAAAAATGTTCAGAAAAACAAAAAAATTAAACAACAAAAACATAAAAAAAAGTTCTTTTCAGAACTACCTCCCCTTTCAAATAAAATTGCTAGAATGTTTAGCACTCTGGTAAGCTCTATTTCTTTTGGTTCGCTTTCCAGTTCGCTGCCCGGTTCGCGAACTTGAAGCGAACCAAAAAATTTTTTTTTTAAAAAAAAAAGAAGAGTTAGTATAAGGGAAGTAAACAGAGAGTAATGTAAAAAGAAAGACAGCTATAGGGAGTAAACCAGAGATACTGTTTAATAGATCTATTTATTAATTCAGGATGACGATAAGGTGTGATGTCTCCTGAGGTTTGTTTAATGTGAGACCTACTCAGGGTTACAGATCAATTTTACACTTGTTGAAGAATACAGAGCAGATAAAGCATGTGAAGGCCTACCAATGAAGTAAGTCATGTCCTCTTATTACATCATTCATGACATGGTCAGTGACATCATCAGCAGTGCATTGCGGGTAAAAAGAGTAGAAAACATTTACCTTATAATTCTTGTTACCTTTTTTAAATATTTTTTCATACTTTCAATCTGTAAAAGAGACAACAAACATTTCCAAAAATATTACAACATGTATTTAAAAATTAGAAAAGAAAAGGGAAAAGGTTCAAGAAGAAACAGTTTTGCAACAACTTTGACATTTACAGAAGCCTCTGCTTCTCTACGTCCCCTACACAATCCTAAAGATATATATTTTAAACAAACAGTATCTTCATGCTGATGAACTGAGACCTATTTTGGAACATGGTACTACTTTTGCACTGCTGATGTCTCACAATAGTGATGCAATAGCAGCGCAAAAAAGATGTAAAGCCATCATAAAATTGTGTCTAATATTTTAAATGAGTGTTTCAGGATGCAAATAAGATGTGTGCTTTCAAGAGCTTTCTTTGAGGTGAGGCCTATTCCTTTTTTTAAAAAAAAACAGTACCCAGAAGTACAGCACTGTTAGCATTAAAATTGACACTTACAGAAGACTCAGTTTCTCCATATCTACCTCATATTTCTAAATGTATATCATAAGTACAAAAAGCAGAACATTAATTATACATGTCAAATGGTTTATTTTTGCTGTTCTCAGAATGTATCAAATTTCACTTAAATCAGTGACTTGAAGGTATTCATCATGTAACAGCGGGGAAAAAAACACAATCAAAATGATTGTGTTTAAAAAACCCATACAACCTAAGAAATCTGAATTCAAAACTCCTTAAAATTAACTTACTTTCAATGACGTCGAAGGATCTCCTATGAACAGCGTCCACTCTGTTGTGCTATAAATTTTTTCAGCCCGCCACTTTCTGAAAGAAAACCTCCATCGATTCGAAAAATATCTTACATACAAGAAAAGACTTCTCTCATTCTATCACATGTTTCCACTAGGCCAAATCATGTTGCCGCGATTCGCAACTCTTGTAATTCTTCCAATCAAATCCCGACATTTTCTATTTTCGCAACTTTCAAAAAGAATACATTTAAGATTATTTTCACAATCCTGGACTACTAATATCTTACCCTTCTTTGTCACTCATGTTCTCCTTTTCCTATGACACTGATACTGCTTACTATGAAGCAGAGTTACTTGCATCAGGTTTATATAGTTGGATTTTTAAAATGACATTATAATTAAAAGTTTTGGACCAATAATCTAGACAGCATTGCAGACTTACATTCCCTCTATTTCATGAACCTTTTGGAATTCTTCACAGGAAATCCCGAGATTCTTTCATTAAAATTTTGGTTTTAAAAACACCAGGTAAGAATTTTTAAGGTCAAACGGCAATTTTTTTTTGAAAGTTACAACGGAATCATTGCAGAATGACCAGCCGTTTCGAGACTTTAAATAAGCTGTATAATGTCCTGATGTTGTTGAAGGACCATCGTGATAGATAATTGCTACAGTTACAAAAGTCCTTCCTGATATTGAAAGCTGAGAAGCCACAAATTTTTTTATTAAAGTTGACAATTTTGATCCATCAGGCCTACATCGTTGGATCATTAAAATGACATACTGTCCATATCTACGTATAAGTAATGTTGACATCATTTCAGATTTACATTGGCTACACTCCATGTTGTGATCCGCTGCATTTACTAGCTTATTAAAGGAGACTGATTTACTGTCTGGCAAAGTTAAATATATAAATCTTTCTGAGTCTACACTAGTAGTACTTGATACACTACAATTCTCGCAGTCATGCTGCCATTGATAAGAAAGCCCAAACAAGTGATCTACATCTACACCCTCATCTTGCAATACATCAAGCATATACATTAAAAACTCCTGACAATCTTGCTGAATATTTTCAGAGAAGTCTGTTTGACCTGAACATTCATCTAACAGATAACGAACTTCAGACACACTTTCTACTTTTGTTCGATCAGTGCTACATTTCTCGAAAACAGAATTCAACAAACAGCATAAAATTTGTTCTGAATTCAACAGAATCTGTTCTTTTAAACTCTCTAGTGAAAAGAGAACATTAACCACTACATTTGCATAGCAGTTGACACCAGAACTGTTTTCAAATTGAAAACCGACAACATCTTCAACAGAATCCACTTTCTTTCTGCTAACAATTTTCGGTTCATTGACTTTTAGTCTTTTTGCAACAACCTCCCTACTATTACTGATATTTCTACGTTTCCGGCCTACCACACGTTTCTCAAACAAAGGATATTGAGGCAAATGTGGCACATACTCTCTTCTTAACCTATTGTATTCCTTAACACAATCTAGATCCGCACAAATGTTTGTGACATCACAGTCAATCAAGTACAATCCTGATAAAGTTCTAACTCGTGACAATGCCACATATGCCATACCCTCCTTGAACACAGAACTGCCAATATTCACCAATGCACTATCTACACTTAAACCTTGCGATTTATGGATTGTTACCGCATATGCCAAGCAAACAGGAAACTGTTTATGGCGAACATATAATTCTTTAACAAGCAAAAACCTAGCAGAACAACGACCAATTAGCTGTACTTCCTCAATGCCATCAAATTTAATTTTTAAAAATTCTATTCCATCTCTATTTCTGTACTTCTCAAAATCAACAACATTACCCATTGATCCATTTACCAGACCTCTTTCAACATGTAAATTCCTTCTCAAAATGATTCGGCAATTTAAACACACATTCAAAGTCTTTTCAAAACCCGCTGTTTTAGATATAGTCTTCTCTAATGAATCCAATTTTGATTTCAAATTCTCAGACAAAATAATTGTTGATCCCATATGCTCTATTTTGTCAATAGCTTCAAGTTTCACAATCTCTTGCTTTTCTAAATTCAACATTTTGTTGTTGAAGATGGCACATTCTGCAAGAGTTGGCATCAAACAAATTCCGGATTTCTTCTCAGTAATTTTCTGAAAAATATTCTCAGCCACAATCTCTTGTTCGGGATATAAATTTGAAAGTAATCGTGCATTTAAAGCTTCTTTTCCATGCTCGGTCACTTTTCCAATTCTAATATCTTGTAGAATATTCTTGTAATCTTCATCTTTTGCCTGACGCATATTTTCATGCAGTTCAGCATAATTGAAGTTTAACCATATATTGACGTTGCCAATGCTCCCTAGGCACTTCCTGGTATCTTCATGCGTGAGTATTTTGAACACAGGTTGTCCTTTTACTGGTGTCAGCTGCAGAAGATCTCCGAAAACAATGATGTGTTTGCCACCAAATAACACATCATATTCAGTTTTAAGTACTTCCTGCATTCTCAAATGCACAAAGGCAAGCATGACATTGGAAACCATGCTTACTTCGTCAATGATAAGTAGTTTCATTTTCCTCAAGACTCTTGAAACTTCACAGCAAGCATCCCCAGATAACTTGTGGTATTGTAATTTGTTGTCATGCTCCACCGGCAGCATCAGTAGACAATGCAAAGTAATACCTTTAATGTTATGTGCTGCAAGTCCAGTAGGAGCGGTGACAACACAAGACAGCGATGACTCAGTCCTTTCCTGCAGATAGCATGAAATTGCTTTAATAAGAAACTTTTTCCAGTTCCCGCTTCTCCACTCACATACAGTCGGACAGGCTTCAACGATGTACATGAGCACTCTTTCTTCTCATGACTTAATCCATGCTCAATTTGCTTGGTAACTTCATCATATATTTTCCTCTGCTCAACGTTGAGTTTTTTTTCCAAGTCTTCTAAGTTAACTGAATCCTCATGAGCATGTGCCATGGCTCTTTCTACTTCATTCATAGCAGTGGCAGCTTCATTTTCGATAATAGGTCCTCCAAGTGGATCTTGACTCAATGAAACAGAACTCTGACTGTCCTGAGAACTGTCTCTGGCAATCTCGGCTGCAATCGTTGCTTCCTGCTCAATTTCCAAAGTTAGCATTTCTTGATATTTGGGAAAAGCAGGACATTCTATGGTCTCCTTAGCAGCAGTGAAAGAGTCTTCGTAACAGAGGAAATCTCCAAGCAGTTCCTCTTCTGCACGCCAAGGCTTGAAAAGTTGCAAAAGTGCTAAATAGAAAAACTCCTTTTTTTCTGGAGATTCGCCACTCAATTTTCGATGGTTTACTAATTGGCATTTTCTTTGCTTGACCAGGCATCCCTCACTTCCAATTACAGCATACACTCCTTTCTCAATATCTTCTTTGATGTTCCTCTTGAATATATAATTTTGTAAAACCTCATATAGACAAACATTCTCAAGGTGACTGCTTCGATTTGGATAATATGTATCCAACATGTTGGTCTTCAAAATGTCGGTACTGTTTGGTTCCTTTTCTGCCAAATATTCAATTTCCCGGACAGGTTTTAGAACCCGATTTCGCATTGCAGCAAGACCAAGACTCGCCCAAACAATACTCCTGGATTTGGCATAGAGACTTGCTGAAGACAATCGATCTGAACATTCGTAAGCTCCGATTTCTCGATGCGACAACATCTTCAGACTAAAACTGTACAACTTCTTGCTGAGGCTCTTTTCATGGGAAATGTCCTCCCACATATCCTTCAGTTCTGTCTTTTCTTTTTTGGTGATGTAAGATGTCACATACCGAGCCACAGCCATACAGTTGTCACCCACAAACTGTATATCCATGTTAGCATTCCACATGGGCAAAATCACTGGGTTGTAGTCGTTGATGTACTTGGACTCTTCGTTCCTTTTCAAATTGTATGTATTTTTGGGTGATTTCCTTGTCACATTATGTCGCAGTGAAGACATCAAACTGTTCACTTTTCCTTTAGAAATCACCGGTCGTGGAAAGTTGAAACGACATTTGGTGTAGAACTTGTCCTTGTTTCTGAATTTACGACGACAGTACTTTCCACAACGATGGCTTTGGAAACGTAGAACTTGTTCTCTAAGGCTTTTCTTCTCCGTTGCGTTTGGAACAGCACACGTAGAATACTGTTCTATGAAATTCATCACTAAGTCATCCGGATCTGTTCCAAATTTAGGTGCATCCTTGATCCACAACAACATATGTATATGAGGAGCACCTCTTGCTTGGTACTCCTTTCTCCAGAAGAAATCCAACACCTCTCCAAGAGGTGGATTCTTCTTATTTGTGATGAAAGACATCATAGCTTCAAATCTATGATTGAAGTACCTGCATACATTCACAGGATCCAAAGAACACAGTTCTCCAGGTGTCTTGAATTCAATGTTTTCAATATTTCCATTTGCCTCTCGTAGAAATTCAAGTAAGTCTTCCCAGCCATACTCGGCACAGCTCAGAGTGAGGAACCATGTTGGAGTTCCTAAGTTCCTCAGCATACATTTTAAATCACCATGACGACGGTACCAGTACTCATTAGTACCACGCTGACACGCCATGAGATTAATTAAGTGAGAATCCAAAATACTGTCTTGGACATTGACTTTATGCATAAAGTCCCTTGCCGAGATATTTCGCATCGGTATACCACTTTTTAAGATGTGGTTCACTGCATATGACAGTCCAGACAGATCGCTTTCAAACAGGAGATGAAACAAATAGGGAATGCATTGTCGAAACCTAGCATCTTCTGCATACAATCGTAAAGTCCGGTATTCTGAAGCAGGAATTTGAACAGGTCGCTCATCATATCGTCCTCCTCGACCTGTAGGAAATAGCTGTGGGAAACACCGAGCTTCCAAACTTTCCTCCCAAACACTAATGGGACTCCCTTTGGCTTGTTTCATCTGAAACACCTCAATAGCATTCCCCATGACTTCCTTGGAATGCAAAGGATGAACACTATAATGTTCATATATTTCTTCACTTTTAGAGGCCTCTACTTTCTCAATTTGGCCAGCACACAAATCGCTGTCCTCTTCTTCACCTACTTCCTCTTCTGCAACATATACATTCTTATAGTACTTATTATTTTTCTTCAAATACACTGTTGCCTTTTTGACTTTCCTAACATCCACTAAATCTTGCCATATTTTCTTATTCTTTGTCGGAACACCATTAACCAAGATAACCAGAGGTTCCTCTTCCACTTTTTCTACTCCAATTGTGTTAATGTTTTTGTTCAAATCTAGAGGCAAATAAACAACTCTTCCCTTAATCCTCTCTGTAAATCTGCTGGAGGCAACTTCCCTGTCTTTGGCTCCATTCTTACAATAGCCTGAAAGGGATGGATACTTTGAATCAAAATAGATTCATAAGTATTTAAATCCTTCAATTCAGAAGGAATCTCAACCAATTCCAGATTATTATGAACTGCCCTAGCAGGCATCTGGTTTTGGTTTAATTTATTACAACAATAAGTACACACACGTTGATCCGATCCCAAATCAAAATAATTTTCTACCATCAAGTATGTGGCAAAATCCTTCCATTCACTATTATTTTCCCTTTCACTTTTTGCATATAAATCCACTACCTTAGTCTGATTCTTATAATAAGTGCGTCGACAACATACACAAGTGAAATTAGGCCTCTCACTTGATTTGATCTGAAACGTGGCAATTTCCTTCTGAAAATTATCTGTACTGGAAACCTGTACATTATCTTCAACATTACCCTCTACTTCAGGGTCAATTTGAACATTCTCATCTTTACTACTAAAGTAACAAAACTCAATTTCTTCACAAATATTCTTCACATCTATTTCAGAACCATGCAAAAGAGCAGCACATAATTGTTTAAGCATAATTGCTGGACTCTTAGCAAAATACAACATCCTCACTAATTTTCTCACTTTATTATGATGCACTGCTAGCATCCTGAAATGATGAAAAACACTCTGGCATACTCTCCTGGAAAGACAAGCCAGTGAATGACCACACAAACCTGTCATTTGTCTCACTCTGCAAGGATCTAAATCTTGCAACAACTTCATTTTCTGCTTCAAACTTTTCTTATTAAATGTCCGTATAAAATCACAAAGCAAATTGATGGAAACCTGTCGCACACTGCAAATAGAACTACACTTCCAAATGTACACAGGACCCTTAGGACGTCTTCCTAAAACCTCATCACTTACCGCCTCTTCTGTCTCTGTTGTCACAAGTTTTTCTTTTTCAACAGGACAACCATCCTTCACTTCATAAGCTCGACCACTGGTGTCAACTGCAAACACCAAATCATTATCCTGAAAATAACTCTCCTAATTAAAAAATGCCTCACAACTTGAACTATGCATCCATTCTCCGGAAAAAACTTCACAAAAGTTACTACGATTTACTACTCTCTTCCATCTACTGTTTGTTTTGAAATCAGAAATGACCTTGCTTAGTTTCCTAATTCTATTGATTACCAAAATAAACAACTTTCGCTTAATTTCGAAAGCATGATCAATAATTTTCTCTACATTTTTCTTCTTCTTATAAAATGCCACTTTCTGTTTGCATTTCTTAATATTTTTTAATAAATTAACTATTATCCTGTTACGGAACATTCATTTTCGAATGTCCCTAAACTGTTCTTTCCTTCTACTATCATGCACAGAGTAATCTCTTCCTCTACCAGTAACATTTTTGATGGGTCTTTCCTTTCCATTTAAATTACTCTTCTTTTTCTGAACTGAAACATTGTTGCGATAAATACTTTTTTTACTAAAAATATTTTTTAAGAATGATTTTGTGCTCTTACCCGGAGCTTTCTTGGTGTTTTGATAAGTATTTGGGGAAGAGGACTGCTGCAATGAAACATCATCCTGCTGTCTTTGACGTTTTCTAGCCTTTCTAATTCTATTTTTCGTAGGCATTTTTCAAAATAGGAAAAAATCTGCAGTTGAATCTGTGGAAAAATATAATAAAAAATGTTAATAACCACTATTACCAAACAGTAAATGAATAACAGTCATCAAAAACTTAATGCCCTACTTATTATTTAACATAGCAAATCTTTTGCACCAGCATTGCATCACAAAAATGACACACAGTGCTACAAAACATGCATAAAACAATCATAAATCTCTCCCTAATATTTTAAATGATAAATTCAGGATGACGATAAGGTGTGGCCTATCTAAAGGTTTGTTTAGGCCCAGATCTTTGGACTGGGGTGAATGTGTCATTGATCCTCATTCAGTCCATCGCCTGTTTTGTTTATTTAAGGTGAGGCCAACACATGGTTGCAGATAAGATTTTCACTTAATAAAACAAAGGAGATAATACATGTGAAGGCCTACCAATGAAGTAAGTCATTATTTGAAATCAATTACATTTCTGGATATGTACTGCTAAAGCTTCTTAGGTTGTTTTGGGTCATATTTATAAGGCATATGAGTGTGTATGATGTTATTTTTCCTTTTTAATTGGAAAGCGTTCTTCATGGTGCAAGTTTCTTGTAAATACGCTCCCACCTGCGAAACGGAACTTTGCGATGCGAAGCTGATTGGCTCCCCGGTGTCTGTCAACATTGTAAACAGTCCGGAGCGGCCGCCATCTTATCTCTCGGTAGGATCAAGAGAGAAGAAGAGGTGAAAAACGAAGGGGGAATTTAATGAAAGGGGGCAAGGTATACCCCTGTTGACCCCCTAGGAATGTTGTTGGGGTTTTTAAAGGGTCCCGTGGGGAAAATAAAAAAAATATATTTCTCACGGTAGAAGCGCTTCCCAAACACCGAACTGGGCCGCAAACTGCTGGCGAAACGGGAATTCGCCATTTTGTGCTTCGTTTTAATTAAATTACTAGGTATAAGCGGGTGCGGGAGACGTATCCTAATCCCTTATATTTTCTGAGGGTGGCTGAGGAGGCTCATATATGTTGATACATGTGTTCCAGCGGCTGTGCGTGAGCTTTTTTTTTTTTTTTGCTGCGTGACGTCTGTTAACGTTCGGTTCGAAGGAAATCAGGAAGTGTTGACCACCAATTTGTCAGTGCGATAAAATATTTTGTTATAAATGAATCCTTATTGATAAACATTGTCTGCGCCATCTTGCCTTTTTTACAATGCCACAATTTTGTTGTGCACGGCAGCCATTTTACATGCCAGGCCGGTCCCAGGCTATCACCTAGCCCTGCGGATGTAGTTTATGGCCCCAGCTGTAGAGAATCCAGACATGCCAACCCACCCAATTCAGGCGTGAGACTACTGATTTCAGTGCTACTCTCCCACCTCCCGATTCCTGCAAACAAAAACCCGGGGGCATATTACCAACAACTAGCGATAACTTGTTTAGAGACAAAAATTATCGCCGAACATCGGCGATTTTTATCGCAGATAAACCTTGCTATTAGCAAGGTTTATCGCAAATGCGATAAAAAACGGCCGCAATGTATGAATATCGCTGAAAAGTCAGCGATATTCATGCATTATCCAGCAAATGCTCTTAGCCATGTTATCCACCTCCCATTGGATAACATGGCTAAGAACTGCTCAGGGCCCCATGAGGAACGCTTTCCATTTAAAAAGGAAAAAATAACATCATAGAAAAGAATCGTTTTTAAACACAACATATAAATCAATTGTATACCTGCATTCAAGAGGAAATGACTGAAAATGTCCTTGAGACACATGAAAGCGTTTTCTGGAATGCCCTAGCACCATTTTTTGGACATTATTAACATGGCTATGTAACTCCCATAATCAAAATCTAAATTTGCCAAGCGCAGGTGGGAGCGTATTTACAAGACACTTGCCCCATGAGGAACGCTTTCCATTTAAAAAGGAAAAAATAACATCAAAGACACTCAAATGCCTTATAAATATGACCCAAAACAACCTATGAAGCTCTACCAGTACATATCCGGAAATGTAATTGATTTCAAAAATGGTTTTTAAAAACAACATATCTGTTTCAGCTTACATAAGAGACCATGGAATGGGCTTCATATACAACAATAACTTGTGTTACTGCATGCCAGAATGCTACACCGAATATGCAATTAAAATTTTTCAAAGTAACAAAATCTATTTCTATATCACTACAGACAAAGCCACAGTTTAAAAACACAGCTTTCTTCATCATTTTCTCCTTAGCAAGGTTTATCGCAAATGCCATAAAAAACGGCCGCAATGCATGAATATCACCAGGGCCGGACTGGCTACCGGGCAGTTTGGAATGCTGCTGAGCTGGGGACTGATTTCGCTGATGGGGGCCTGCGTGTACTAAACAAAATTCGTTTTGCTTTCATTATTTCGAAAGCACACGCAAGTTTCCATGAACGAAATCAGCCCCCACCGCTGTGAAATGAGCCCCCAGCTCGGCAGCATTCCAAACTGCCCGGTAGTCAGTCCGGCCCTGAATATCGCTGAAAAGTCAGCGATATTCATGCATTATCCAGCAAATGCTCTTAGCCATATTATCCACCTTCCATTGGATAACATGGCTAAGAACTGCTCGCAAATGCGAAAAAAAACGGCCGCAATGCATGAATATCGCTGAAAAGTCAGCGATATTCATGCATTATCCTGCAAATGCTCTTAGCCATGTTATCCACCTCCCATTAAATAACATGACTAAGAAGTGCTCAGGGCCCCATGAGGAACGCTTTCCATTTAAAAAGGAAAAAAGAACATCATAGAAAAGAATCGTTTTTAAACACAGCATATAAATCAATTGTATACCTGCATTCAAGAGGAAATGACTGAAAATGTCCTTGAGACACATGAAAGCGTTTTCTGGAATGCCCTAGCACCATTTTTTCGACATTATTAACATGGCTATGTAACTCCCATAATCAAAATCTAAATTTGCCAAGCGCAGGTGGGAGCGTATTTACAAGACACTTGCCCCATGAGGAATGCTTTCCATTTAAAAAGGAAAAAATAACATCAAAGACACTCAAATGCCTTATAAATATCACCCAAAACAACCTATGAAGCTCTAGCAGTACATATCCAGAAATGTAATTGATTTCAAAAATAGTTTTTAAAAACAACATATCTGTTTCAGCTTACATAAAAGACCATGGAATGGGCTTCATATACAACAATAACTTGTATTACTGTATTCCAAAATGCTACACCGAATATGCAATTACAATTTCTCAAAGTAACAAAATCTATTTCTATATCACTACAGACAAAGCCACAGTTTAAAAACACAGCTTTCTTCATCATTTTCTCCTTAATTCATACTATTCTCTATCTAAAATAAATAAATCTTTTCTCACCTTAGCAAATACTTTTTGAGTTTTGAAAACAGTCTCAGAAATACACCAAATTGTCTTCAGCAGAAGAAAAAGGATGCACTCCAGAGGCTGCAGCTATTGAAAGCACAGAAATACAGATATTCATTTCACATATCTCTCATATTAGCCAATCATAACTCTTCCCTCACTTTTTTCAAATCAAAACCCTTCCCCCCTCTGCCCTCTCTGCCTTTTTTCCATAGCAACCACCTCCTGGAAGACCTCTCATGTTTGCAAGTTCACACAACAATGTTTCAATTGAACTCTGAACTCTCAGTGCACCTGCGTATCCAGTGCAATCTTTCATTAAAAGTTTCTTCCTTGACCATTCAAATTACATCTTTCGAAGAACACATCCATGCACCCTAACTTTCTGTTTTCAGAAATGGAAATGCACCAATCACTGCTAATGAATCATTAGCATTGGAAATCCACAGTTTTTTTCTTTACAAACTCCTACTGTTTCAACTGCCCTTTCATTACCACACTTCATCTGACTGCAGCCCAACCTTCTCCCACCATGTTTAACGTCTGGATTGTTGGACATAGTTACATCCACTGGGCTCAAAGGTATGCTGAGAACAGAAATTTACACAACCTCAATTTACAAGATGTGGAAATTAAGTGGTTGGGCCAAAGAGGATTAAAATGTCACCAATTGATACCATTGGTGAAAACCTTTATGCATTTGCCAAAACCTGACCTGTTAATAGTGCACTGTGGAGGTAATGATTTGGGCACTTTGACAGGGGTAGGTCTGGAAATGCTTTTAAAGGACACCTTTGAGCAATTAATGGCACTTTTTCCTCAAACTGCCTTGGTATATTCCAATATATGCCAAAGACAGAAATGGAGGTGGTCCAACCAATTTTCTCCACAAATTGAGAAAGCGAGAAAGCATGTAAACAAATCTGTTTCAGCTTTCATGATAGACCATGGAATGGGCTCCCTATACAACAATAACTTGCGTTACTACATGCAAGATATCTACAGAGGAGATGGAGTTCACTTCTCAGATGAGGGCAACAGAATTTTCATTCTGAATTTAAGACTATGCATTGGTACCTACTTATAAGTACCTAAATGTACCATAAACCCAAAAGCTCTTCTCAGAGCTACCCTTCATCTGATCACTCACAATTATTATTTTTTTCTAACTTTTTTCACTAATTTTCCACAAAATACGCTCCCCGGGGCGCTACCCGGTTCGCTAACCGAAAGCTAACCTCGCGGAATTTTTTAAAAAAATGTTTTTTTTCCGCACATATAAGCCTCCTCAGCCACCCTCGGAAAACCTAGGGGGTCAAGATAAGTCTACCATGACCCCTTCTACCCATTCTAAACATTATTTGCCCTCCATCTTGTATCTTAAACCGACCGAAACACAAAATGGTGGACTCCCGTGACGCTTAAGGTTCGCTAACCGGGCCGCTTTGCAGAAAGCGGTCCTAAAAAAAGGTGGGAAAGTAATTTACAGAAAAACGACTAGAGACACTCTCACCAAATATAGATTAGCTCATACTACATAACAATCCCTTTCATTCTCACAAATTTGATTGAAATTTCATTTAGCCATTTAGCCTGTAGACCTATCTAAATACCCTGAGGTAAATTACTTCACAAAACACATCTAAAGTATTGGAATTGACAACCAATGAAAATTTTACTTTCATTTTCAATTTTTATTACCTGACATTTGATTGGTTATATACCTGAATATATATAAAGGAAGAGAAGGAAACACAGCCATTTTCACTGCTACTTCCTGAACTACATTTCAAGAGCCTTTTCACCTCCCTGTAAAGTAAATTGATAATTTGTAAGTGGCACTTTAAATTAATTTATAAAAACGTTTTTTGATAATTATTTACTGTCCCCCTGCTATATTTATAGATACAGATAAGCTCCTCTGTTATATTTATTGATTGACTTACACTTCTCTGCTATAATTATGAATTTACTTACTTTAACTTCACTGTTAAAAAAACAGAACTACATGTCTGAACATAAACCCAACAGTGCCCTAACTCTTCTAATATAATTATTTTTTTTATGCAATTTACAGCAAAAAAATGGAAGGGGAGCACGAAAAAATCAATGTTTCCTTCGACATTACAACAGAAGAGATTTTACCTGAAGAAAATATGGATGAAGATTTTATGGATGAATCTTTTGATGAACAATTTATTGAAAGCTTACAAGACATAGAAACATGCATGTTTGAGGAGATTCCAGATGATGTAATGCTGGAAGTTTTAATGAACTATGAAAACTCTGACCCATAAATTTTTTTATAATCAAGAAAACATTCCCAGAGCAGTCCACAGCATTCTGGGACTTGGAGTACAGATGCATTGGGCGTCCTCCTTGTCAATCAAGCAAGAACATGAACTATTGCTGTTTGAGGGGGCGGAGGTTACTGACATCAGGCAGGAGGGGCCAGCGGCATTAAAACCTTGACTAACGCCCAGCTCCTGCTCAAACCATTTGGCGCTGAAGAAGGCGACAGAGATCGCCGAAATGCATTCGCCTCGGAGATGTAATTCGTTTTACCTGCAATAAAGGACGCCTCCACTGCCTCCCCTGCTGTGGTCTCTTCTTCTTGCCTGTGGAGAAGGTTCTTTCATACATTTCAGCACGAGTGCCAAGTCGTGCTTTAAAGAGATCCCCGCACCGTAGGATGGTCCCGGACACACTTGGATTCCGCTTTGGTGGTGACGCTTGCACCTAGGTTACTGGGAGTACCGGGACCCACCACCGGATTTAGCAGACAACTGGGCAGTGTTGGAGTAATTCTACGCCACGCTGGGTGAGCTGGACTTCCGGATCTACCCCTGCTTAATGCTTTGCTGTGACTCGGTGGGGGTGCGGATTGGGGAGCTGAGGAGACGCCGGCATTGCAACTAATTGATGCCAGTACCCCGCAAAGAGGTTCACCATTTACCCTCAAACATTCCCAGAGCAGTCCACAGCATTCTGGGACTTGGAGTACAGATGCATTGGGCGTCCTCCTTGTCAATCAAGCAAGAACATGAACTATTGCTGTTTGAGGGGGCGGAGGTTACTGACATCAGGCAGGAGGGGCCAGCGGCATTAAAACCTTGACTAACGCCCAGCTCCTGCTCAAACCATTTGGCGCTGAAGAAGGCGACAGAGATCGCCGAAATGCATTCGCCTCGGAGATGTAATTTGTTTTACCTGCAATAAAGGACGCCTCCACTGCCTCCCCTGCTGTGGTCTCTTCTTCTTGCCTGTGGAGAAGGTTCTTTCATACATTTCAGCACGAGTGCCAAGTCGTGCTTTAAAGAGATCCCCGCACCGTAAGATGGTCCCGGACACACTTGGATTCCGCTTTGGTGGTGACGCTTGCACCTAGGTTACTGGGAGTACCGGGACCCACCACCGGATTTAGCAGACAACTGGGCAGTGTTGGAGTAATTCTACGCCACGCTGGGTGAGCTGGACTTCCGGATCTACCCCTGCTTAATGCTTTGCTGTGACTCGGTGGGGGTGCGGATTGGGGAGCTGAGGAGACGCAGGCATTGCAACTAATTGATGCCAGTACCCCGCAAAGAGGTTCACCATTTACCCTCAAACATTCCCAGAGCAGTCCACAGCATTCTGGGACTTGGAGTACAGATGCATTGGGCGTCCTCCTTGTCAATCAAGCAAGAACATGAACTATTGCTGTTTGAGGGGGCGGAGGTTACTGACATCAGGCAGGAGGGGCCAGCAGCATTAAAACCTTGACTAACGCCCAGCTCCTGCTCAAACCATTTGGCGCTGAAGAAGGCGACAGAGATCGCCGAAATGCATTCGCCTCGGAGATGTAATTGGTTTTACCTGCAATAAAGGACGCCTCCACTGCCTCCCCTGCTGTGGTCTCTTCTTCTTGCCTGTGGAGAAGGTTCTTTCATACATTTCAGCACGAGTGCCAAGTCGTGCTTTAAAGAGATCCCCGCACCGTAAGATGGTCCCGGACACACTTGGATTCCGCTTTGGTGGTGACGCTTGCACCTAGGTTACTGGGAGTACCGGGACCCACCACCGGATTTAGCAGACAACTGGGCAGTGTTGGAGTAATTCTACGCCACGCTGGGTGAGCTGGACTTCCGGATCTACCCCTGCTTAATGCTTTGCTGTGACTCGGTGGGGGTGCGGATTGGGGAGCTGAGGAGACGCCGGCATTGCAACTAATTGATGCCAGTACCCCGCAAAGAGGTTCACCATTTACCCTCAAACATTCCCAGAGCAGTCCACAGCATTCTGGGACTTGGAGTACAGATGCATTGGGCGTCCTCCTTGTCAATCAAGCAAGAACATGAACTATTGCTGTTTGAGGGGGCGGAGGTTACTGACATCAGGCAGGAGGGGCCAGCGGCATTAAAACCTTGACTAACGCCCAGCTCCTGCTCAAACCATTTGGCGCTGAAGAAGGCGACAGAGATCGCCGAAATGCATTCGCCTCGGAGATGTAATTGGTTTTACCTGCAATAAAGGACGCCTCCACTGCCTCCCCTGCTGTGGTCTCTTCTTCTTGCCTGTGGAGAAGGTTCTTTCATATATATATATATATATATATTCACAGAAAAAACCATAGGTTATAGTGGATATATAGTTAGGAATTTGCATTTAGAAAACCTTGAAAATTCAATGAAAAAACCATTGGTTTTAGGCCATATATAGTTAGGGATTTGCATTTACAAAACCTTATTTTACTCGCATAAAACCATTGAAATTCCATATATAGTTAGAAGCGCTAACTATATATCGCGCACCCGCAATCCACTGCTGATGATGTCACATATTACATCATTCATGACATGGTCAGTGACATCACTGATGACATCACTGATGACATCTGAAATGACATCACTGATGACATCACTGATCACAACATCCAGTGATTGTATGTGTCTGTAAAGTTTAAATATGTTTCACATATTGAAGAATGAGTGGATGTATAAGTGTCTGGATGAAGAATTTAGTAGGTGCATGACTGACTGTATGAGTGAGTGATTAAATGTGTCTCACTGAGTGCATGGGTTAGTGACTAAACTGTCTTAATTTGTGCATCAGTATGTTTGTTGTTGTGTAAGCTGCTGCATGTGTTGATCAGTAGCTATAAGAGTGGCCATATGGGTTATTGATTGGTTGCCCAAGTATTTGAATGGGAGGCTGAGTGTGTGTGTGGGTGGCTGGGAGGTGCGTGACTCTGTGCATAGATGTGTAAGCAGTTGATTCACTAGGAGTATGAGTTCAAGAGTGCATGTGGAAACAGCTATATGGGCGGTTGACTATGCATGGGTGTGTTGGTGAGTGAATGGATTTCTCATTGCTACATGTGCAAGTAAGTACGTATGTAAAACACAATACATGTGAGAGTTGAGATATATAAATAACTGAACATAAGAGCCAGTGAATGTGTGAGTGGCTGTATCGATCACTGTGAGCTTGTATCAGGGATTATATAAGAGAATAAATATGTGTTATTATATGTTTGAATAAGTAAGATGTGTATAACTTTATAGTTGAGGAAATGGAGGTGTGATTGATTCTTTGCATGACTGACTAGGTGTGTGAGTAACTCCATGGATGAGTGACAGTCTGTGAGTGTCTGTTTATACTGAGTGTATGTAAGGTTATATTAGAGTCTGAAGAGGTTCATTGTATTATCACATAAGTGATGTGATCAGTGATGACAAATGAGATGTCATCAGTGATGTCATTTGAGTTGTCATCAGTGATGTCATCAGTGATGTCATTTGAGATGTCATCAGTGATGTCATTTGAGTTGTCATCAGTGATGTCATTTCAGATGTCATCAGTGATGTCATCAGTGATGTCACTGACCATGTCATGAATGATGTAATATGTGACATCATCAGCAGTGGATTGCGGGTGCGCGATATATAGTTAGCGCTTCTAACTATATATGGAATTTCAATGGTTTTATGCGAGTAAAATAAGGTTTTGTAAATGCAAATCCCTAACTATATATGGCCTAAAACCAATGGTTTTTTCATTGAATTTTCAAGGTTTTCTAAATGCAAATTCCTAACTATATATCCACTATAACCTATGGTTTTTTCTGTGAATTTCATTGGTTTTTTGATAGCAAATATGAAAAGCTTTAAAATGTCAAGTACGTGATAGATAAAAACATTTTCGTATTTATGCACGCTGATGTGCTTTGAACGCTGCACCCCCCCCCTCCCCTCTTTTGTCTTAGTAGTACTCTCTCTTTGCAGATACTGAAGGGTAGTTAACGCAGGCCTTTACCCCCGTTGTAATCCGTCGTGCCTCCTTGTCTCTCCATTTGATTGATTGTTGTCCAAGCATTTACTGTTTTAGAATTGGTTCTCTTTGGATCATTCTCTATTTACAAACAAGCACAAAGTCGCAATACTCTGTTTAGTCTTTGCAGATAGTGAAAAATCGTGTAAAAAAATAAAAGTAATCGAGCAAAATCAGTAGGCCACTAATTGGATCTCTTTTTGACCTCGCTAAAATAGAAATATTAGGAACAACCCTTCATGAGAAATACGAAAATAGTGAGATGAACTGAGCTCCACACCATGAGGGCTGCAAGACAGCTCGGCTCCATCACCCATCCCGCACAAAATAACGACAAACCCTATGCAAATATTAAAAATATAGACAACACACCAGCAAAGAAACAGGGTAAAACATTTTATTAAAAAACTATTTACATAACGTTGGTTTATAAGATGATGTCAGTAGTGGACCGATGTGTGAATAGATCGAAAACAGCACAAGGCTCCAAGATCCGGATGACAAGCTCCTGGATGTTGGGTGCCATAGTTTAGAGTTCTGAATTTCAGCCTTTTTCAATGCCTGTGCTTTGTTGAATCAAAATGGCGGCTTGACACAAAGCTGACTCAAGCGTTGCTACTGATGCTATGCAGACCAAAACTGGTTTTCAGTTTGTACATTTTTCTAGATTTTTCAATCCAAGTTTGGTTGACTTTGTAGAACGATGGCTTCAGATTTTCAACATACGGTGTGGTGGCGCTGACTGGGAGGGGGCGCTTCGCTCCTGCCCCCTCCCCAAGTAAGATTTTCATACGTGAAAGTACGTTAATGGTTTTGGTCCCTGAGATGCTTCGATGTCACTACCATTCTCAAATAGCATAAGTTCTGGATGTTGGGTGCCATAGTTAAGAGTTCTGAGCAGTGCTTGTAACACTGTCTGAAGCTTATTTCCACCTACTGCAGCTTCACTATTCTCAAAGTAAGTGAGTGTCGTTTGTGGACCTGACTGCATTAGAAAACAATGTGATATGTTACCTTCCTAAACAGCTTGACGGAGGCCCCTGAGGGGCGGTGTGATGGCCATGGACTCGGAGAAGACGCTTGGCTCCGACACCCTCCCCAAGTCTTATAGCACTGGTGTAGCCTGAGATCGCCCCCGACATAGGCGGCCGGCTCCCGGGGTCCGGCAGAACTTTTTGCCTTTTGATGACTCTTCAATTCTGGACCTTGTCCCACAATCCGTTTGACCTGAAGACAAGCTGTAGTGGGGCGCCCCTTTATCGTTTTAGTTACCATTCCGCCCGCTTTTGCTACACTGTGCCTCTTCCGCCATTCAGCTGTTTACCGCCCGCTCTTGCGACTACAGCGTCTCGCTCACCATGTAGTTGAGATGCGCCCGCTCTTGCGGTGCAGCGATAGGCGGCTGCCACAGGACTCTCAAAATGGCGGCCGGCTCTTCGGTTTTGGGCCTGGTCCACTAAAATGGCCCTGGGACACCTTGGAACTCGGACGCTTGTCTGCTAGGGCTTGGGTCCCATTCTCGAAAAGCGTCCCCTCAGCCGTGAAGATTCTACAAAAGTCTTGGGGGCCTCCGACTCCCGCAGGCTTCTGGTGGGGAGCGGCTGCCATGATTGCTCGTGGAATGGCCACGACGGAGCTACGAGATGGTAGTGGTCTCATGCTGACGCCAGCTTTAGTCTGAAACATCCAGAAACACTATAGACTACCAATTCGATCAGTTCCGGTAGCGCCCCAACATGACCCGGAAGAGAAGAACTTGCCCTCCCCTCTTTGACTGATGGTTCTTGTTGCCTGTCCCCTCTGTTGTCATTTAACAGAACTTTTTGGACTGCTGAAAGGGGTTGTGTTCTGAACGCTGGTTGGTGGAGACATTTAGACTATATTCTTGACCTACGTTGTCGCGTAATGCGTTTTATGACACGCCGCGTTAGCGCACCCGGAAGTGATCCGAGGCGCGGCGCGCAGCGCGTAACGTAAGCATAACAGGTCATGTGACTTGTTAATAAAACTTTTCATTGGTTCATTTTACTTTTGTTAATTTAATGATGAAAAGCTTGGTCATATGACCTAAAAATTACGCTTTTTATTATTTTCGAACAATATTTTTTTTTCAAACATATGTTATAATATTCCAGGCTAATGTACTTTCCCGGAAAATTTACAACTGTCTTGCAAGTAAAATATATTCCTTTTTCGAGAAAAAGGGCGTTTCTTCCTTCCATGACGGAGCCGTTGAGTAAAAGAGATTCGGCCTGCTGTCTTAGTCGCCGATACGCCTGATTATCAGATTCTTATCGATCACTTTATGTTGCAGACATGAAAAACACAACTGCCCTTGACCATTTATCTTTACTGCGTTCCTACATATTATACCTTTTATCCGTCATGTAATTGGACTGCTTTATTTCACTTGCCTTTTACTGATTCGAAAACAGTCACTAAAAGTAAAAACTTTACAAATGTAAATACTACTACCGTGTTTTGTTTTAAAAACCTTTATTGTGAAAATGTCAGTATACAAATACGGGCCTATAACCACGTGGGCCGGCCACGGAGCAAACTGAAATCGTATATGATGAGGAGACATTTACACTGTAGAAGAACGTAACGAGCGGGCCATTACGTGACAAGAACAAAGGTGTCTAACAGTTGCGGAATCGGTGGACGTACATTTTGTAATTAAAATACGACAGGGCCACTTACAATAACATTTTCTAGATATACATTTGCGGGCAAGGAGTTACGAGTCCCATTTATACCGGCGCCATTTTGGGCGAGGCCGGGCAGGTCCAAGATAAAGTCAAAATGTCTCCACCAACCATCGGCCAGACCAGAACCCCTTTCGGCCCTTTATGCTACAAGATGGTGTCTTCCATTCAGAAAATATTGGTGGCAACATTTTGAAAGGAAACAGAAACAGCCGTTCTCGAGTTTCACATTGTTACATTTAGGAAGAATGTTGAAGAGTAGTATGTGGAAAATCTGAAGCCATTTTTCTACAAACTCTCAATCAGACTTGGATGGAAAAAAAAAACCTGAAGAATGTACAAACTGAAAACCAATTTTTGTCTGTATAGCACCAACAGTAACGCTTGAGTCAGCTTTGTGTCAAGCCGCCATTTTCATTCAATCAATAGCGTCCCCCTGCACACATTCAGGGACCTGGTCGTGTCTTCAGATGAAACGCATTGTAGGAAAAGAAGCAGAAAGGAAAAGGCAAAAAGTTCCGCCGGACCTAGTGAAGCTGCAGCAGGTGCAAATAAGCTTCAGACAGTCTTACAAGCACTGCTCAGAACTCTCAACTGAGGCACTCAACATCCAGGACTTGCCATTCGGATCTTGGCGCCTTGTATTTTTGTTTTGTTTTTGATGGAGGGGAAACAACAAAAAACAGGCATTGAAAAAGGCTCAACAGTGCAGGTCGCCTTGTGCTGGTTCCGACCTATTCACACATCGGTCCACTACTGACATCACCTCATAAACCAACGGGGCACCCCACGCCGACTTTCGGCGCAGCATTGTAGGATGGCCACACCAGTGCGGCAATTTGCTGGACACCACCTCGGTGCCATCCAGATCTCGGCGCGTTCGACTCACTGTACCGCAACAGTGACCGCAACTCAGCTGGACACGCCGTCTTTCGGCGCAGCATTGTAGGATGGCCACACCAGTGCGGCAATTTGCTGGACACCACCTCGGTGCCATCCGCATCTCGGCGCGTTCGAGTCACTGTACCGCAACAGTGACCGCAACTCAGCTGGACACGCCGTCTTTCGGCGCAGCATTGTAGGATGGCCACACCAGTGCGGCAATTTGCTGGACACCACCTCGGTACCATCCGGATCTCGGCCCGTTGTGCTGCCTTCGGCCTATTCGCACATCGGTCCGCTACTGACGCCGCCTCACGTGCCAACGGATTTTCTACGCTTTTTGTAGCCCTATGGCGCATAACAGGTCATGTGACTTGTTTATAAAACTTTTCATTGGTTCATTTTACTTTTGGTTTCCTAAAGATGGAAGGCTTGGTCATATGACCTAAAAATAACACTTTTCATTGGTTTAGAACATTTTTTTTTCCCAAACGATGAAAGCCCCACCTTGTTTCTGGATCATTCAGACTGAAGCTGGCGTCAGCATGAGAGCACCACCATCTCGTGGCTCCGTCGTGGTCATTCCGCGAGCAATCATGGCAGCCGCTCCCCACCGGAAGCCTGCGGGAGTCGGGGGCCCCCAAGACTTTTATACAATCTTCACGGCTGAGGGGACGCTTTTCGAGAATGGAACCCAAGCCCTAGCAGGCAAGCGTCCGAGTTCCAAAGTGTCCCAGGACCATTTCAGTGGACCAGGCCCAAAACCGAGGAGCTGTCCGCCATTTTAAGAGCCATGTGGCAGCCGCCTATCGCTGCACTGCAAGAGTGGGAGCAACTCAACAACATGGTGAGCGAGACGCTGTGGCCGCAAGAGCGAGCGCAACTCAGCTAGATGGCCGCCACCTGGGGAGGCCCGTTCACGCCGGCTCCCCCACGCCCCCCCCCCCGGGCCGCCGCACGCCAATTTTCGGAGCAGCATTGTAGGATACCAAAACCAGTGCGGCAGTTTACTGGACATCACCTGGGTGCCTGACGTACATGTTGTGTCAGCCATGTGACACTGGACACAGACCGCTACTGACGAGGCCTCCCCCCGCACCACCCGGGACGCCCCACGCTGTTTTTCAGTACTGCATTGTAGGATCCCTAAACCAGTGCGGCACCCAGGCGACATCACCTGGGTGCCGTCCAGAACTCTGCACGTTGTGCTGCCTTGGGACTATTCGCACAACAGACCGCTACTGACGAGGCCTCCCCCCACCCCACCCGGGACGCCCCACGCCAATTTTCGGAGCAGCATTGTAGGATCCCTAAACCAGTGCGGCACCCAGGCGACATCACCTGGGTGCCGTCCAGAACTCTGCACGTTGTGCTGCCTTGGGACTATTCGCACAAAAGACAGCTTCTAACCATTGTTGCTTTTAGTGTTGAGAAATGTTTAAATGTTTTTAGTTTTTGTTCCGTTCGTTAAAGTTAGTAGTTAATAAAGTTTTATAACCTTACTTTGTTGGAGTGTTATCTATTTTTTTAAAAACGGGTGAATGGGGCCTTGAATCGGGTTATTGTCATGTGTGGGCTTTGGAAGTGTGCTGCTGCAGGATCGGACATTTCAAACTCAAATGCACGTTCTTTTTCTTACCTTTTCGAAGCATGGAGCGCAATAGCAGGCAGAGAAAGGGTGATGCACGTGTTGAACACTACCTGACCAGGCAAGTTGCTGGCAGTGCCCCCCCGCCCGCTCCTGAAAGAGGGCACACACACACCGCCGCCCCGAGTACTTCACAAATCTTTAAAAGACCATGCGCTTGTTCATGAGGCTTAAATGGTTTATCACCTCTTCTAGAACCCCTGCATCGACCCTCTGACGTTTCATGGAAAAATTACCATGTAACACAATACCAAGCCCTGTCAGCTGAAACCCCCAAGGAATCGTGGGGCATATTATCAAGGGGGTTTATCTCCGCTTTTTTGGCTTTAAAAGCCATGAAAGCGGAGATAAAATGATCTCCCTATTACCAAGCTGTCGCTAACACCAGTTAGTGACAGCTAAAAGGAGATAGCGACCATCTTGGGCCCCGCTTTGCATGTCAGTGATACTTATCACTAATGACATGCAAAGTGGCGTGCCAAGATGTTAGCGACTGGAAACAGTCCCTAACATCGCTACCTTCTATTACCAACTTTTGGAGATATTCGCGCTAAGCGCGAATATCTCCAAAATCTAACACCTGCCCTGAGCAGTTCTTAGCCATGTTATCCAATGGGAGGTGGATAACATGGCTAAGAGCATTAGGTCGATAATACATGAATATCGCTGACTTTTCTGCGATAATAGCAAGGTTTATCTGCGATAAAAATCGCCGATGTGCGGCGATAATTTTTGTCTCTAAACAAGTTAGAGACAAAAATTATCGCTAGTTGTTCGTAATATGCCCCCGGGTTTTTGCTTGCAGAAATCGGGAGGCGGGAGACTAGCACTGAAATCAGTAGTCACACGCCTGAATCAGGAGGATTGGCATGTCTGAATTCTCTACAGCTGGGGCCATAAACTACATCCGCAGGGTTAGGTGATAGCCTGGGACCAGCCTGGCATCTAAAATGGCTGCCGTGCACGACAAAATTGTGGCATTCGAAAAAAGGCAAGATGGCGCAGCCGCTGGAAGAGATGTATCAACATATATCAGCCTCCTCAGCCACCCTCAGGAAACATAGGGGATTAGGATACGTCTCCCGCACCCCCTTATACCTAGTACTTTAATTAACGAAGCACAAAATGGCGAATTCCCGTTTCGCTACCAGTTTGCGGCCCAGTTCGCGGCCCGTGAAGCGCTTCTACCGTGAAAAATCATATTTTTTTTATTTTCCCCACGGGACCCTTTAATAACCCCAACAACATTCCTAGGGGGTCAAGAGGGGGATACCTTGCCCCCTTTCATTAAATTCCCCCTTAGTTTTTCACCTTTTCTTCTCTCTCGATCCTACCGAGAGACAAGATGGCGGCCGCTCCGGACTGTCACGCAGCAAAAAAAAAAAAAAGCTCACGCACAGCCGCTGGAAGAGATGTATCAACATATATCAGCCTCCTCAGCCACCCTCAGGAAACATAGGGGATTAGGATACGTCTCCCGCACCCACTTATAACTAGTAATTTAATTAACGAAGCACAAAATGGCGAATTCCCGTTTCGCTACCAGTTCGCGGCCGCGCTTCTACCGTGAAAAATCATTTTTTTTTTTATTTTCCCCACGGGACCCTTTAATAACCCCAACAACATTCCTAGGGGGTCAAGAGGGGGATACCTTGCCCCCTTTCATTAAATTCCCCTTTCGTTTTCCACCTCTTCTTCTCTCTCGATCCTACCGAGAGACAAGATGGCGTCCGCTCCGGACTGTTTAGAATGTTGACAGACACCGGAGAGCCAATCAGCTTTCTGCGCGCAAAGTTCCGATAAGCGAAAAGTAAGCGGACCGGATCGCTGCCCAGAGCGCTGTTACAGATATATATCTTGGTTTGAACGTTAATTTCTCAAAAACTACTGGAGCACATATATTGAGACCTAGCAAAGGCACATCGGGCTAACAGTCCCTACAATTTTGCCAAGTTTCGTGCAAATCCATTCAGCCGTTCGAGCTAAAAGTGAGTCCAACCGCCCTATGGAAAAATGAATGGGAAAAACGCGTTTTGGGACCCCCCTTTTTTCTCAGCCCCCCCTTGACGAAACTCCACCACATTTTCAGGGGCTGCTCAGAATCAAAATGTGCCATTTTCCTGAAAATTTCAGCCGATTCCGTCCACAAACGCCAAAGTTATTAGACATAGAATTTTCAGAAGTCCCATAGAGAAAAAATTCTAACTATATATACCTACTGGCTATCGCCAGTAGGTAATATATATATATATATATATATATATATATATATATATATATATATATATATATCATTCACAAGAGCCCCTGAGCTCAAAGACGCAACTCCACGCAGGAACATTCAACAGAATAATTTATTCATGGAAGT
>NW_028249824.1:0-64788 GCF_964263255.1 Lissotriton vulgaris | reverse complement strand
TCAGAGGTAGAAGCTGCCTGCCTGACTCTGTGTTATGTTGTGCTTTCTTTCATTAATTGCATATTGCTTTAAGGCTCGCGTTAGTGCGTGCCACCATGTGGAATGTTTATTACTGTTCTTGCATTCTTGTTCCATGTAGCTTCAGTTGAAGCTTCCCTCTGCTGCTGTCAGTTGTGCTGCCTGGCTCCACCTGTTTTATGCTTTATCTCAATAAAACCTTATGAGATACTACTGCCTCCTGCTCTACTTTACAATTGGCGACGATCGGGATCGACACCCTGCAACTTTAAACCTCGGATTTATTTTTTTTTCCCTTTCTCTTTTTTTTCTTCGTTAAAAAAAAAAAAAAAGGAGAATCGCTTTACAAAGGATGTAATTTTGTTCTTCTATCACCTGAGCCATCTACATCTCTACAGAACAGATTCGAGAGCTGGTTCGTATGTTTTGCTTTACCTTTAAGAAGGTTTACTAACTTGCAGGCTCCGGTTGGTCGCGCATGCCGGCATCTTTCAATCGAGTTGCCGAGTTCCAAGCACCACCTGACTACGCGCGACCAACACGCAATGCCTTTCGTCATTCACGCACGCTTGGGTAATCGCGTGATGACACAATCGCGCTAGGTCACGCTTCGTGACCCTGCGTGGCGGCCATTTTGGACTGGTCGGGAAAAAGTAAATCTCGGAAGACTTAATTACCGAGGCTCAGTCACCGAGGCAGTTTGTTTAAAAAAAAAAAAAAAAAGAAAACGAACTTTATTGAACCAGCGCTCATTGAACCAGCGCTAATCTTTGGCTCATTCCTTTTATTAACGCTTCTATCTACCAAGGAGGATAAAGATAAACAGGTGAGACTGTCGGGGCACTTACTAATTATTAATCGACTACTGTATTTAAAAGGGACTACTGCACACAATCCTTGCATTATTTATAGACATATATGAATTCTGGGGATCAACTCCACAGTGAAGATATTCCTGAAATAGTGATGGCTCAACAAAGTTTTGTCATTAGTCCCCCACAACCTTTTTGGGCTACTGGATCACAACCAGACATGAAGTGGGTGGAGTGGAAGGAGTATTTTAATAATTACATCTGTGCTATTGATGAAAACGCTAAAATGAAACCAGAGCAAAAGAAAAGAATACTTCTGCATTCACTAGGTCCTAAAGGTTTAAAAACATATTCACGTATGCAAAAGTTAGCAGACGCTGATTCAAGTGAATTCGATAATGCCATTGCCGATATGGATAGATATTTCGCACCTAAAGTGTGTATAGGTGTTGTGAGACACAAATTCTTCCAAAGGAAACAAAAAAAGGATGAAGTAGTAGATGAATGGGTTGATGACCTCAAAAAACTGGCTATTGATTGCAAATTTGGTGATTTACACGACGAACTTATTCGAGATCAGCTGGTGATGCACAATGATAATTCTCCTATTCAAGATCGCCTTTGGGTTAATGGCGATGCACCTCTCGATGATGTACTCGCAATAATGAGGAAATCAGAGATGTCGGGAAGATGTGCTACTGTGATTAAAGATACTGTTAAAGATTCTGACAAAGCGTCATCAGCTGTCTTCAAGATCCAAGGAACACCAAAATATCAGAACAAGCAATCTTATAACAAAGGGTTTAATCAACCTTACAAGAACCAAGGAGTGGACAACAAGTTGGAAGACAAAAAATGTTATCGCTGTGGTAGCAAAGAACATATGGCTTACTACAAGTCATGTCCTGCTTTACGAAAAAAGTGTGGTAATTGTGGTCTCATTGGCCATTTCAGCAAAATGTGCCGTAGGCGTACTAATGTCAAATGTATTTGGAATGAGGATGAATGTGATGATGGTAGCAGTGATGATGAAAGTGGTTGTGTTAAGAATATAAGAGGGAATTACATGTTGAACATTACTGAGGAAGGCAATTATATGTTAAACCTTACGGATGAAGCAATGGTGGGCAAACCTATTTGTGAAGTCTCGTTTGGAGGCGTTAAAGTTAAGGTATACGCAGACTCGGGGTCTCCATATACGATTATCAACGAGGAGATATGGAAAAAGAATTTTACACAGAAAATAGGGGATAAATTAAATGCCTCAGATGTTAGTCCAGTAAGTTATACTGGTGGTAAAATTGATCTTTTAGGGTTCAGATGGCTTACCTTTATATTTAAAGGCAGAATGGCCAGAGGCAAATTGTACATTGCAACTAAAGGTCCTTCTGTTCTGGGGTGGTATGATCAGAAAAGTCTCCATATCATTTTAGATCCGAATAGCAAAGAGAAGGTACTAGTTGTGGATGAGGGCAGCAAATTGGAAGATATTTTAAAGCATAAATTCACCAACGTTGTAAGTGGTCAGCTAGGCAAGCTCAGGGGTTTTGAGCATAAAATTATGCTCAAACACAATGCACAGCCTAAAGTGCATAAAGTTAGGCCTATTCCTCTTTTGATAAGGGATGAAGTCAAGAAGGAAATTCAGGGTCTTTTAGCCAAAGGTGTCATCGAGGAGGTAGACTCTTCGGAGTGGATTAGTCCAATAGTCGTAGCGAGGAAACCCAACGAAAAAATCCGTTTGTGTATTGATTTACGCCATCTAAATCAAAATATTGTGATCGAACGTTTTCCCTTGCCCAAAATAAACGAAATGGTTTCTTCCTTAAGGGGAGCGACTTGGTTTTCCACAGTGGACCTTTCCGCGGCATACCACCAGGTAGTTTTAGATCCTGAGTCTAGGCACCTAACAGCTTTTGCTCAACCTGAAAAACCTATGGGTCTGACTTCTGATTCATGTATCAGGAAAGGAGCTGTGGTCTCAAATTAATGAGAGTACCTGCTCAAGGCGTCATCCAGAAGATGGTTGCCCCTGTGTTAGCAAAATAAACACCCGTGTTGGATTCCCATCAATATCATGTATGACCAATATTCTCATGTGGTCCTCCGTCCTGGGTACAGTGTCTCTAGATCATTGAGACCAGGTAGTACCGTCTGTGGACACATGGTTTACACATGCCAACACAAGGAACAATCATAAGGATCTGGTCAGACGGGTAGGTGCAGTGCAACAAAGAAAAGTGTGTGAAAAGTTAAAATAGGATAGAGAATCTCATTCCAACTTTATTCTACCAAGACCTCTTCCTAATTAAAAACTAAGAACAGCGCAAAACTATACTACTGCAGTTTAACAAATATCTGCATAGGGGCCGACATGTTTCTGCCTAAGCGGGAATATGACCCTAGGCTTTCATCAGGGCCTCTGTTCTCCCAATAGTGCGACTGCAAAAATGTGTAGGTGCAAAACTCAAAACACTAATTATGTGATAATCCAGTAAAGGATATGAGTCTCCAAATACTGTGGCTTCACTCCTCCATGACACCTGGTAAATTTAGTAGATCTGTGGAGGAAGAGACAAAACATAACACAGGAAAACCATCTATGAAGCAAGTTATTTGCCTTGAATATACGTCTAAATATAGTACATATAATCACTCACCCAGGGTGCCCGGGGAAGAGACCTCACCTCGTCCTGGTCCTGGCTCAGGCGTAGTGAGACCCCGCTCTGTAAGAGGAAAGCACACCGGAGCTGAATGTAGGCTGTGCGGAAAATTAATCCACTGCAAGCCTTAATCAATTCTGTACCAGTGAAAGTTGCTCCCCTTACTTAAAAAGAGCTCGTATTGCTGCTCCCCCACTAGCTGGGACCTCAACCCACTGAAACCCCCTTGGTTGCTCCCCACGTTTATTGGTGAGTGTGGTATCTAGGGGATGACTTAACCCGTTGTCTCTGGCAATAGCTGAGACAGGGGGAGGCACCGAGCTAGGCTCAAGCCCTCCTTTAGATAGTCACATGATGGTCTCTTCGCCAATCGAAATTGACAGCAAGTGACCAGCGCTGTCCTTGTGGTCTAGAGCTCAAGACCACAAGGACAGCGCTGGTCACTTGCTGTCAATTTCGATTGGCGAAGAGACCATCATGTGACAACGCCGGACAGGTAAGGAGCTCCACATGCGGCTTCTCTTTTTATGTAGTTAATTCTGACAAACTCCAGTAGGAGACAGCTTTGTGGTAATGAAACAGAGAGATATAGATCACTTTCTTAGGGGGTTAAGTCATCCCCTAGATACCACACTCACCAATAAACGTGGGGAGCAACCAAGGGGGTTTCAGTGGGTTGAGGTCCCAGCTAGTGGGGGAGCAGCAATACGAGCTCTTTTTAAGTAAGGGGAGCAACTTTCACTGGTACAGAATTGATTAAGGCTTGCAGTGGATTAATTTTCCGCACAGCCTACATTCAGCTCCGGTGTGCTTTCCTCTTACAGAGCGGGGTCTCACTACGCCTGAGCCAGGACCAGGACGAGGTGAGGTCTCTTCCCCGGGCACCCTGGGTGAGTGATTATATGTACTATATTTAGACGTATATTCAAGGCAAATAACTTGCTTCATAGATGGTTTTCCTGTGTTATGTTTTGTCTCTTCCTCCACAGATCTACTAAATTTACCAGGTGTCATGGAGGAGTGAAGCCACAGTATTTGGAGACTCATATCCTTTACTGGATTATCACATAATTAGTGTTTTGAGTTTTGCACCTACACATTTTTGCAGTCGCACTATTGGGAGAACAGAGGCCCTGATGAAAGCCTAGGGTCATATTCCCGCTTAGGCAGAAACATGTCGGCCCCTATGCAGATATTTGTTAAACTGCAGTAGTATAGTTTTGCGCTGTTCTTAGTTTTTAATTAGGAAGAGGTCTTGGTAGAATAAAGTTGGAATGAGATTCTCTATCCTATTTTAACTTTTCACACACTTTTCTTTGTTGCACTGCACCTACCCGTCTGACCAGATCCTTATGATTGTTCCTTGTGTTGGCATGTGTAAACCATGTGTCCACAGACGGTACTACCTGGTCTCAATGATCTAGAGACACTGTACCCAGGACGGAGGACCACATGAGAATATTGGTCATACATGATATTGATGGGAATCCAACACGGGTGTTTATTTTGCTAACACAGGGGCAACCATCTTCTGGATGACGCCTTGAGCAGGTACTCTCATTAATTTGAGACCACAGCTCCTTTCCTGATACATGAATCAGAAGTCAGACCCATAGGTTTTTCAGGTTGAGCATATTCTGGTATACAGGGGATACAACCTATGCGTGGTCTTTAAATATCCCTTAGGCCCTCCCCAATGATGTGTTTATAGACCTAACAGCTTTTATCACACCATTTGGCTGTTTTCAATTTATAAGGATGCCATTCGGCCTTGCATCAGCCGCGGCTGTTTTCCAACGCCTAATGCACAGATTGTTTGGTGACATGAATGGAATTAGTTTCTTTCAGGATGATATTTTAATTGCTGGCAATGATAAAGAGGATCATGACACCAAACTGTGGGAAGTTTTCACCACACTTAGTTCTGCTGGTTTGACTGTTGAACTGTCTAAGTGCAAGTTTGGAGAAAGAAATGTCTCGTATCTAGGTCATATAATTAGTGAGGAGGGCATCAGACCAAAAACTTCACTAATAGAATGTATCGTCAACTCACCTGCACCTGATTCCAAAGAAGGAATCAAATCCTTTTTGGGGATGGCTGAGTATTGTGCTAAATTCATCAAAGGTTTTGCTTCAAAGGTACACAACATCAGATCCCTATTGAAGAAAAATGTAAAATTTGAATGGTCTAAAGAGTGTGAGAATGAGTTTGTGGAAATCAAGCGAGATTTACAAAAAGTAAATGCCTTGTCTAGCTTTGACCCTAATCTAGATTGTTATCTAACAACTGACGCAAGTGACAAGGGTCTGGGCGCAGTCTTATCACAAATTGATGAGAAGGGTAAAGACAGAATAATTTTATTTGCATCCAGGGCCCTGTCACCTGCTGAGAGCAGGTACCCGATTATAGAAAGAGAAGCCTTGGCTTGCGCTTGGGCTTTAGAACATTTTCGTGCGTTTGTTTGGGGGAAAATGGTTCACATTAGGACTGATCACAAACCGTTGGTCCACATTTTATCCACTGAGGGCACAGCTACTGCTTCTGCCAGGTTGGCAAGGATCTCTATGCGGATGAAGGAATACATTTACGTAATCACATATGTACCTGGTAAAGACAATGTTGTCGCTGATTGTTTGTCTAGACTCCCTTCTCCTCTGGAAGAGTGCGTGGATGATCCTTGGGGGAACGTCGGTATAGCATTCATTCATGATTCTGGGTTTCCAGCCATTAGCAGGGAGGATTGGTTAGGAGAACACAGGGCTGACAAGGACTTAGTGGAAGTTTCAAAGTTTATTTGTCACGGCTGGCCGAAAGAGAGATTTTTGTCGAGCACTGTGAAACCATTTTGGGAGATACGTTCTGAATTGTCTTTGGATAAGGAGGTTCTAATGAGGGGGGACAGGATTGTTCCACCTTCGGGGCTGAGGAAAAAAGTCTTAGAGTTGTGTCACGAGGGACATTTCGGAATTGTAAGGACTAAGCTAGCGGTTAAGAAATTGTTTTGGTGGCCCAAAGTTGACAGTGAGGTAGAAACCTTTGTCAGAGGTTGCTCTGTTTGCAACTCTGCGGACAAGTCCTTGAGGACTCTTAGACCAGCTATGAGTGAGGGACTCATTCCTAACATGCCCTGGGAAACCATCGCAGTAGATATTTTTGGCCCTGTAGGTGACCAAAAAGAATACGGGCTGGTTGCCATTGATCTGTTTACCAAGTGGCCCGTAGTCAAATTTGTGGACAGTGTGGATACTCAGACTGTGTTAAAGTTTTTGGATAAAATTTTTATTGTGGAAGGTCTACCAGTTAATGTCCTAACGGACAATGGGGTACAATTCATGTCCAAAGTTGCCCAAAACTATTTTGCAAAATGTGGTATCACACACAAAACGACCTCTTTGTACAATCCCAGTGGGAATGGAACTGTTGAGCGTTTCAATAGAGTCATTAAAGGGATTTTGCAAGCTGCAAATTACAAAGGTTTAAATTGGAAACTGGAAATACAAAAAGCTGTATGGTCTTACAAGGTGACCTTAAATAGCTGCACAGGAGTTTCCCCTTTTGTGATGATGCGTGGTAGATTACCTAGGTGTAAATTCAACCCTGGTTGGGTTTTCAAGGATAACGTCCAGCAGTGGTCACCTATTGAAGTCAAGAAAAGGTTGGAGTTGGTACATGACAAGAGTAAGGCCTACTATGATCAACGCCATGGCGTGAAAAACATCATTATAAAAAGTGGTGATTGGGTCAGGATTAAGAAACCATACAGGGTTCCAAAGGGGGTGAACAAATTTGACTCGCCCAAACAGGTTCTGGAAGTTCTTAGGAACTCAGTCAGGTTAAGTGACGGGAAAGTTTGGAACCTGAAAGATGTGGCTTTGGATATTTGTCAATACCATGATGCAGAGGAAATTGTAAGAGACAAACCATCTGATTTTGATTGGGTTGAGGATTACTTCCAAGGCAGCAATCTGCAGTCGCAACTTGCACCTAATGGATCTTTTCCTCAATTGAGGGAGGGGGATGGGGTAACCGGTTCTCCTGTTTCTCATGATTGTCTGACATCCAACTCAGTTGATACCAGTCATGTACAGGATGACGTACCGTCCCTTCCTATTGTTACCTCTCCTACTGCTAATAAGGATGCTGTTTCTGCACCCACACTACCTACAGTTAAGGTTTCTAATAGAACACGAGTGTTGCCTTGTTGGCTTAAGGATTATGTGAAGTAATTTATTATTTCTTTCCTCGTCCCTTCCTTCCTCCCTCATTCCTTGCCTTTCCCCTGTTGTTCCTCTTCGCCCATTATTGTGACGGAGGGGGATGTGTTATGTTGTGCTTTCTTTCATTAATTGCATATTGCTTTAAGGCTCGCGTTAGTGCGTGCCACCATGTGGAATGTTTATTACTGTTCTTGCATTCTTGTTCCATGTAGCTTCAGTTGAAGCTTCCCTCTGCTGCTGTCAGTTGTGCTGCCTGGCTCCACCTGTTTTATGCTTTATCTCAATAAAACCTTATGAGATACTACTGCCTCCTGCTCTACTTTACACTCTGGTAGCCTGCGCAGCCGAGTTACCACTCAGATGCAGTGCTTAATTTGTAAAATATGAAGTGCAGGTGCTCAAATGTTTTTGGAGGCCACACCTACTTTTTGGCTCCACCCATTCCGCCACTGGCTCAACCCACTCTATTAGCTCCACCTACATCCTCAACTGGCACTGCTAAAAGTCAGTTGTAATACCCAATCGATCTGAATTTCAGCAAGGGAGCCTTCCTCATAGTAAGGTTTTGAGAGGAGGTTTCCCTGTGCTATGAACATTTTAAAAAAGATTAAACCCTACCAAAAGGACATTTAAAGCACAGTTAAATTAACTAAAGCCCAGGGTGGCCCAAACCCACAGATTTCTTGGGGTACTGCTTCCACACTGAGTATGGTAGTCCAGATAAAGAGTATGATGTAGGAGATAGAGGCCACCCACTGTCAGAGGACCAGTGGGTCAGGGGTACCTGCTCTGTAAGAATAGCCATACAAGACTGATGCTGTTGAAGTCACTTCTGATCTATAGGTGATGCCTGTGCTGTCACAGAGGACAGGAGGTCTACAGACACAGACAGAGTGGGTCACTCTTGGGGGTGCCTTCAGGGCACATTCAGCAGTGCCTGCAGATTTTCTCCTTTCTTTCCGAGCAGACAGCAAGGGGGCTCTGTTATTTTACTTTACAGTTGGCCCAAAAAAAAAGGCTAAATTTAAGGGGCCATCAAGCCCCCTTTACTTAGAGTGCCCTACCTGTGAGCTTTCTGGGGCCTCACACCCAGATGCAAATACAATGAAGGGCAAACAAAGGCACACAGCTTGTTATCACCTCCCAGGTACTAAAGGGGCATGCTTTTGACTTTGTCCAACCCCTGTAAATAAGAGATATGTATGCACTGAAAGAGTATCAGATGTGTTTGTCTGTCCCAGTATTCACACAAATAACAGTTTAAATATAACTATTTTGTTTGAGTTGTTTTATAGTGCTACTTATCCCAATGCAGGGTGTCAGGGCGCCTTACATCACACGTACAGATTCTACCTTGACAATAAATCATATGTGTGTAAATCACTATACAGGATGTGTTACTTAAGACAGTGAGGGTTACAAGGTGTATGTAGGAGTCACGTTACAGCTCACTGTGCTATATTACAAGGATTACATTTGTGAACTGCAAGTAACAAAAGGTTCTCTGTGTTAAAAGCAGTAGTAACCCACTTACCTATGTGTAGGAGTGTTTGTGTGAACTTCTTATATGTGCGGGTGAAACCATGTTTGGGCACCCTAGCCTATCTGTGCACGTGCAGTAGTCCATGGCTAAGGTCAGCCCGCCGTAGGTCAGTAAATACCTTCTAAATACACCATCAATTCCACTAAACACATGAATGCATTAAATTACTCATTCTTCAGGGATGGTTTTCTGACCTTTTCCCCCATGCTGTTATAGACCCCTCCTGGGACAATCATTTACTCAGATCCTAGGCTCTGAACGTGGTCACTGGGGATTGAGCCCCCCTCCCCCCTCCTAGTGAGGGTGATGTGGTTACATGTGATTAGAGGCCCGGATGTGGTGACAAACGGGAGAGGCAGCGGTGTGTATTGGACTTGTGTTCAGTCACGGCTCGTGATCCTGGATACAGACTCAGAGTGGGGATGTGGGGGCTGCAGATTCCGATTAGGTGGGTGTGAGGAGGGGGTCATTATAATACGGTTGGCACTACCAACTCACTAAACAGCATCACAGCGCCATCCCGCTGTGGTAATGAACTGCCTACCAATGTAATGGGCTGGGACCCCAAGAACGGGTCGTCGTGCGTCACCCCCGCCAACGCTCTGGTGCTGGAGCCCACAGCCACATACATTTACTCACGATTTGTGGAGTGATTGTGATTTACGCCTGCCAATAACGTGATTCCAATCATTCGTTTTCTGAAAAGTTTGAAATAAATGTATTTCACCCCAAAGAGTAAACCGTTTCCTCTGGTGCTTGACAACTAGTAATATAGGAGCCGTCACGAGCCTGTAGCGCCTCAAAAGAAGCTTACAAATGGAAACATCTCAAGTTTTTCATCTTACACATTTTACCATCTCCACTAATCGTGTCATTGCTTCCCACATCTTTTCTAGTTTAAACCAGCATCTGTACTGACCGACTGGTGCAAAAACGACATTTACATGTGCCACCATTAAAAATGCAAGATTTGCACCAGTGAGTCAATACACAAAATGTTGAATTGCAGTTGTGCAAACGTTGCTGGTTCAACTGTTTGTACAAAGGTGAGGTTTATTTAACTAACTATTAACTTAAGTGAGCCTTCTTAACCCCCCCCCACCCCCACCCCTCCCTTCCCCGGCAGGCGGCAGGTCTGTACTGCGGCCGGTGCCCCCACTGCCCCCGCCTCACCCTACTGAAAAATCACATGATTGTGAGGATGATATTTGCATTGGTTTTTTAGCTAAGGTGGTCGTTAGGAACTTACTTGGGGCCTGGACGGGACGCGCGCTGCTTCTGCTGCTTAAATGGCAACCAGACACGGACTCTCCACAGTATGGCTGATCGATATCTATCTCAACCGCGCCACGACTGTCGGTCCGGGCGGCGGGGGCCAGGGGGGGAGTGGGGGTCTGGGGGTCCGACTTGAATGCATTGACTGACTGCAGATCATGGTGCGCGAGCTGCCTGTTGCACGCCGCTGCAGTGGTTATGCTGGGGCGTGGCAATGTGTGTAAAAAACATTGCGCACATTGACGCACAGCCCCTACCTCATCCACCAAAATCCAGCCCAAACCAGTGTCATCCTCCGGCCTGCGGCCCGCCCCAGCAGTAAAAAAAAGTAAGTGGCTAATAAGGCGGCTCCGCGGTGCGCAGTGCGATGCGGCGCCGCCATCAAGATTCAATCTAATTTTCAACATAGTTTAAATATGCATAGTCACAGTGTGCGTGTGACTCTGTGACGGCTCAATCACTCCTCGGAGAGGCGATTGCGATGCAAAAAAACACACTGTGGCACGAGTCTGACAGGGTGACAGACACTAGTCAGTAGTGTGTAACTTTAAAGTATTGAAAAATTTGACGTGCGCGCAGTGCAGCAGATGCAGAGTGTAGACCCGGCCCTGTCATATAAGTGCCGGTGCTAAGCACCGGAAAGCACCGGCACAAATTAAGCCCTGCTCAGATGATTTGGGTAGAGTGGACCAGCATTTACAATTTTAAGCAAACAATTTCAAATAAAATGTTCCTGTTTTGATCGCAAATGTCTCAACAAAAGGCCTGCGAAGTTTCCGAGGTCCAGGTCCCTTCTACGTGTGGAGCGGTGTTAGCTTCTTCGGGTAGAAGGAAGCATGGCTAAGTGAACACATTGTTGACCAAATGTATAGTTTTGGAGATTCTATGCGTAAATTCTTTCACCTTCAGTCAGGTACGGCGGCTAAGAAGTGTATTTTAACGTTTTGCTGCTCATGTGTGTCTAAACTTGTGTGGGTGAAATAAGGCAAATTTCAAAGGCAGGAGGTGGAGGTAAGAATCTTCTTTATTTCCAAAGTAGAAACACCCACAGGGAAAAGCCGCCGCTCGACTCCAGGACTCCGGGCAACTGACTAGCGTTGCCCAGAGTGCTAGAACCGAACGGGGGAATGGAACGGTAACAACAAGAAGCAATCCCTCGTGCTGGGTGCAGCACGAGGGAGGACATATACTACAACTTCTCCCTCTTCACAACATTTCCAAGCAAGGAAAGAAAAGAAAGCAAATACATGTGAACTGAGACATCAAAAGCATTTTGAACTGAAACACGAAAATAAGTTTCAACTTAAAACATAATCATTAAACCTGACAGGTAACTTCCTACATCGAACAGATGGAGCAGAAGCTTGATGTAAAACCTCCCCACCAATCTCAGAATGAATGGAAGAAGGAGAGGGACACATCAATGAAGCGGAGGGAACTGAAGAAGAAGAGGAATCTGTTAATGATGCGGATGCATCTGACAATGGACTGGATGAAGATGAGTTAGAAGAACATGGAGGATCTAACCAAAAAGACCAGTCACACTGATCAAATTGTTCTTTGGTCAAACTTAGTAAGGAGCGAGCCTGTGAGTCGGACAAGTGAACTAAAGCTCTCTTGTTCCACCATCCTCTGCTGCCAAGTAAAGCAGAAGCCCTACTGACAGCAGTAACCTGAACTGGGGTAGAGAATTTAGAGAGCCCTTTAGCAACTTTTCTTGGGTTTTTGATGAGAACCCAATCACCAACTTTCAAAACAATAGAACTGAAACATTTACCTGAATCATGCCTGGTCTTCATTAAAGACTGTTTTTGAGAGACTTTTTCAGACAGAGAAACATCAGAAGGTCGAAGGGTCTCGACGTTTTTCTCGGATAACCATGTAGGACACAATTTGGTGTGAACACTCCTATTTCTTAACAAAGAAAAGGGAGATATGCCAGTTGTACAATGGGGAGAAATGTTGTATGACCAAAACTTCTCTTCAACAAAATTCCTTACATCATTGTGGGAGGAAATGGCAGTTTGAACAGCATCTTTGAGCAGTCTATTAGCCCGTTCAACTAAACCATTTGAAGAGAGCGAATAAAGTGCAACTTTGAAATGAACAACATCATGTTCCAATAAAAATGAGTCAAATTTTTCGGATACGAAATGGGAACCATTATCGGTAACTACAACAGAAGGACAACCTTCAATGATGAACAAATTCCGCAAAAATTTGATGGCATTGGCAGAGGAGGGAGAGTCACAAAACATGTGGTACAACCATTTTGAATGATAGTCAATCAGAAGGATGACATATTTCATGTCATGGGGAAGGACATCGAATGGGCCAGAAAAATCCAACCCAACCTTTTCCCAAGGTTTGAGTGGGAAGGGAACAGGATGGAGGGGCGTACTAATGAGTTTCCATTTCTTATCCGAGAGAAAACATTCATTGCAGGAATCAATGTAAAACTTTACCTGGGACTCAATAGAAGGCCACCAATAATGGGATTTGATGAGTTGAGATGTTTTTGTTATGCCTAGATGCCCTTGATGTGCAAATCTAATGATATCGGGTCTGACATCAGAAGGCGGAATAAAAACATCATGTCTCATTATTAAATTGTCAACGAGAGAGAGTTCAGAAGAAATCATGGAAAAGGCTTTCAGCTCATTAGACAATTTTCTATTCTCCGGCCAGCCCTGAGAAATGTATTGTGCAACCAATTTTAAATTGTGATCATTCTCATAGGCTTTGGACCAAGAATCCTCCGTAATGTAAGGGCACAATTTGGTGGCGTCAAGGGTGGCAACTACACACTCAACGTCACCAATTTCTTGAAAATCAGATGTATTATTGAGTGACATACGAGATAAACAGTCAGCACGAAAATTTTTACCACCTGAGATGTGCTTAATATTGAAGTGAAACTCATGTAATTTGGACAAGAGCCTGACAAGTCTTGAGGAGGCTTTACCTAGGCCATCCCCATTGAGAAGTTGAGTGAGTGGCTTGTGATCGGTAAATAAATCAAATTCTCTACCCCAAATGTAGTTTTTGAACTTTTCAATTGCCCAAACGCAAGCCAATGACTCTCGTTCAATGGTGCTATAGTGGGTTTCAGAATCCTTAAGTCTTCTAGAAGAAAAAGCAACAGTGTGTTCTCTACCAGAAACCCACTGACCCAAGACGGCACCTAAACCAGTCAAACTGGCGTCAACCATAATGAAACACTTGGCAGAGTCTTGAAAGGGATGCAAAGCGGGGGCACCAACAATCATGTTCTTGACATGTGTAAAAGAGGCATCGATCTCTTCAGACCAAGAAAATTTGGAACCTTTGCGAAGCAAAGAACGAAGGGGTTCAACAATTTGAGCATAGCCTTTTACAAAACGGGCGTAATACTCTGCTAAACCCAAAAAGGAGCGGAGGGCGTCCTTGTCTTTGGGAGGGGAGGCCTGAGAGATAGCCTCAATGAGAGAGGACTTGGGTTTTATGCCTTCGGGAGTTAAAGTATGACCTAAGTATTCCAGGGATTGAGAGCCAAATTTGCATTTGTCAGCTCTGACAGTCATGCCAGTTTCACTAAGCTTGCTCAAAACAGAAGATAGGTGAGACAAGTGAGAATTCCAATCAGGTGAAAAAACCAAAATGTCATCCTGATAGGCCTGCACCCCGGGAACAGACTCGAAAAGGTGATCCATTATTTTTTGGAAAACACTAGCTGCACTAGCAAGTCCAAATGGAAGTTTCAAATATTTGAAAACACCAAATGGGGTCACAAAAGTGGTGAGATCTTGAGAAGGTTCAGTGAGGGGTACTTGATGGTATGCCGAGCGCAAATCGATAAGCGAAAAATATTTAGCACCACCTAGGTTGGCAAGTAGGTCGTGAATTTTGGGAAGGGGATGGCAATCAACCAAAATATTTTTGTTTAGCGTGCGAAGGTCGGCACATAGCCTAACCTCACCATTCTTTTTGCGAACGATAACAATGGGCGAAACCCATTCGGAAGAGTCTGAAGGTGCAATGATACCATCCTTTTTAAGAGAAGTGAGCACAGATTTAAGCTCATCCCTGGCACTGATGGGGACAGGGCGGACTTTATGAACAATGGGTTGAGCAGAGGCTTTCAGATTAATCTCATGTTGAAAACCTTTGACAGTACCTGGTTGGTTGGAAAAAACGTTGGGGAATTTGTCCAAGATTTGTTTGATGTCTGACTCATGATCATTAATGAGAAGACAAACTGAAACAAAAGGTGGAACAGGAGAATAACCCTCAGGAGGGTCACCCACTCTAATGGGATCATCCGAACCAGGAACAAGGAAAATACCCATCTTGGTGAGATCTTGCCAGCCAACTATATTGGGACCCTTGGTCGCAACATAAATCTTTGTAATTATAGATCTGCCAAAACACTCTAGTCTATAGTTAAAGTAGCCAAGCATAATAATATCAGACTCGTTAAATGCTTTTGGAGTAAGGTCAGATTTGAGTAAAGAAATGGAATTGTTCCATTTTTCATGAAAGAATACTTCATTGAGAATGGTTATTGGAGATCCAGAATCTGCCATGACTGTAACTTCAATGTTCCCAAACAGTGCAGAGCAGTATGGACCTTTGACCAAATTAGAAGTATCAATGAAATTGCAATGGATAGATACAACCATGTCTTGGAATTCATCAATGCAATCATCCAAATCAGGACATACAATACTATTTACAGAAGGTCTGAACGACTTTTTGACAGATTTGCACATACCTTGAAAATGTCCTAATTTTTTACATAAAACACATCTTTTTCCTGAAGCAGGACAAGAGGGGTTATTGCCAATATGGGATTTAGAACCACACCTGTAACAATAAGGGTTAGGTTTTTTTTGTAATGGTCTAACAGACTTATAAGTGTTAACTAAACTAACAGAAGTAGAATTATCATGTGAAGAAGTATGAACAGAAGTATGAGGTTGATCTTTCTGAAGAGCATTAGAAGTAGTGATGGATCTTTCGATGCTCTTGGCAATGTCAATAGTTTCCTGAAGTGTAGGCTTCTTGCAGCTCAACAGGCGTTGTTGGATCTTTTTGGAGAAACAAGCGAAAACGAATTGATCTCGAATGTAAATGTCGGGATTAGATTCAAATTCGCAAGTAGACGCCAAGATTCTCAATTGAGCAATGTACTCCTCGATGGATTCGTCTTCTCGCTGTCTTCTCTTAAAGAAGTGATGTCTCTCCAGCATTTCATTAGGTTCTTCACCATAATGTCTTGCAAGGCGAGATAAAGCTTCCTTATACTCGTCCCAATTATCACCGGCATCTCCAGAGGGAGGAGAAGACCTTGGAAGATTTTCAAAGGTATGTTGTGCGGCAACTCCCAAGCAACCATATAAAATAGCGACTTTTCTCTCAGGCGTGAACTTAACTGCATCAATTGCTACAATATGGTTGGCAAAAGCTCTAACCCACTGACGCCAAGGAATAGTAGGTTTCCCAGGAAGTTGAAGAAAAGGTGGGGGTTGAGCAAATTGTTGAGAAGAAGCCATTTAAAATGAAAAGTAACACAGTTATGGTTGAGAAAGAAAATAATAAACCAATTACAAGTGCTCAAGAAATAATAGGCATGAATTAAAGCTTATAAGGATAATTGACATGCAGGCAGAGGTGTGCCTGTCACCGAAAGAGCACACATATGAAATAAGAAATTTTGTCATATAAAAAAAAATGTAGCGAAAGATTGTGGAAATACCAGTATTTGATTCCTCAGCATGAAGAAATGTCAATCGAACGAAGCGAAGGTCGCGCTTCAGCGTTAAATTGCAGGAAACTGACTCCGTGTGAAGATTTAATGAGGAGCGTATAACTGTAGCTAGGCAACCAGCTAAGATGGCTGCCGTGCGTGAGCGTGATGACGTGGAGGCGTGGTGAGGTGGAGCGCTGCAGCGTCAAGTGTACGAGCGTCAAGTGCGCGTTAGGGTTGACGACGTGCAGGAGCTGATGACGCTAAAGAATGCTGCGTACTCACGGGCTGAAGCTCGAGCTCAAGGCCAACTGTCACCATCAATCGCGAGTTGCAAGGAAATCCAGAAAAACCAGGCAGAAAGCAAGCCTCCGTCGGCCTGAAGCGCAGGCAGATGCGCAGGATCCGAAGAGTGATGAAGAGCCTGGTGGGAGTTGAGAGGGCGAGCATGGAAGGGTCGGCCGAGTATCTCCTGGTGGGTGTTCGGTAGGTTCAGGACCCGCTCTTCGCCAAATGAAATAAGGCAAATTTCAAAGGCAGGAGGTGGAGGTAAGAATCTTCTTTATTTCCAAAGTAGAAACACCCACAGGGAAAAGCCGCCGCTCGACTCCAGGACTCTGGGCAACTGACTAGCGTTGCCCAGAGTGCTAGAACCGAACGGGGGAATGGAACGGTAACAACAAGAAGCAATCCCTCGTGCTGGGTGCAGCACGAGGGAGGACATATACTACAGTGGGGAATCACGAGCTGTGTGTTACAGTCTCTCTGTCATGTGATGCTCATTCCATTATTAATATTTGTGCACTGTTTGCTGGAACATGGAATGTAATGATGCTTCCCTGCATCTTACATACTAGGTTCCAAGTTCCACGAAGTACAGTTTACTGGATTTACTTTGACCGCTGGACGTGCTGTGCTTTATGTCTTTGACTTTAAAATAAATATTCAAATTTTTACTATATGCAGTGGATTTTCATTTTAATACTGTGTTTAAGGCTCTCGGGGGAACTTTTACTGCTCATTAACCTAGGTCAGCGGTCTAGTTGTAGACGCTGACGCGATCAATCGGCTATATATTCTGCTGATGATGCTTCTGCACAGCGGGCGTGCCGATGGCACGCCAAAGGCAATCCCGTCTGCGCCCGTCCATGCCAGACCGGGTCCATGGTTCAGAAAAGGGGGTGGTGATGGACAGAGTCTCTGAATAAAGCAGAACACTCCTAAGCGTAAGAGACGATGTTGCGGTTGTGTTGGCGCACGATGGATGCGAGTGGGCTCATGTAAACGTTGAAGAGGGTGGGACTAAGTGATGATCCTTGTGGTACTCCACAGATGACTTCAGTGGCCTCTGAGTTGAATGGGGGAAGTCGGACTCTTTGAGTTCTCCCGGCGAGGAATGAGATGATCCAGTCCAAGTCCTTGTATGCCGATGTTGCTGAGGCGTTGTATAAGGGTGCTGTGGCAGACTGTGTCGAAGGCGGCGGAGAGGTCGAGTAGAATGAGGGGCCGCTGTTTCTCCGTTATCCAGTAGTGTTCGGATGTCGTCTGTTGCTGCAATGAGGGCTGTTTCGGTGCTGTGTTTGGCTCGAAATCCGGATTGAGAGGGATCAAGGGAGTTGTTGGATTCAAGGAAGGCGGCGAGCTGGCTGTTGACGGCTTTCTCAATGACTTTGGCGGGGAAAGGGAGGAGGGATATGGGTCGGTAGTTTTTAAGTTCGGAGGGGTCTGCTGTGGGTTTCTTCAAGAGGGCGCTGAGTTCGGCGTGTTTCCAGCTTTCTGGGAAGGTGGCCGAGTTGAACGAGCAGTTGATGACATCACGGAGATGGGGTGCGATGATGGAGTCGGCTTTGTTGAAGATGTGGTGGGGGCAGGGGTCTGTTGGCGAGCCAGAGTGGATTGAGTTCATTAGGCGGATGGTGTCTTCAGTGGTGATTGGGTTCCAGGCGCTGAGGGTGTTAGTTGGTGGTGTAGGGTCTGAGGGGGGTGGGGAGGGTTGATCGCTGGGAGTGTTCTCGAAGCTGTTGTGAATGTCGGCAATTTTGTTGTAGAAGAAGGAGGATAACGCATCGCAGAGGTCTTGGGAAGGAGTGATGTCGTTAGATGCTGCGGTGGGGTTAGTGAATTCTTTGATGATGTTGAAAAGTTCCTTGCTGTTGTGGGCGTTGTTGTCGAGGCGATCCTTGAATGTTGATTTCTTGGTAGATCGAATCAGTTAGTGGTGTTTGCGGGTGGCAGCCTTGAGGGGATGCCATGTTGTCGGTGGTTGGGTTTTTTCTCCATGTTTTCTCCAGGGTGCGGCATAGCTTCTTGGATTTTTTAAGGTCATCGTTGAACCAGGGAGCCTTTTTGCTGCCTGGTTTGATCTGGTGCTTTTCAGGGGTGCTAATTCGTCAGCACTGTGGGTGATCCATTGTTTGAGATTGGTGGCCGCTTGGTTTGGGTCCAATGAGAGGGTGGGAGTGTTTAGGTTGAGTGATGTGAGGAGTTGGTCGGAGGAGATTTTGTTCCAGTTTCTCAGAGGAATAGGTTGTGGGTGGTTGTGGGTCAGGGTGGTATTGTAGCTGAAGTGAATGGAGAGCTGTGGTGTGATCGAAGGAAATGTGCTTGCTGGAGGTGAAGATAGGGTCGAGCGTGTGTCCGGCTACATGGGTGGGGGTGTCAACAAGTTGTTTGAGTCCGAGATTGGCCAGGTTGTCCAGAAGGGTGGAGGTATTGCTGTCGTGTTTATTTTCAAGGTGGTAGTTGAGGTCTCCTAGTAGAATGTAGTTCTCGGAGGCGAGGGAATGTGGGGTGACGAAGTCAGTGATGTCATCGCTGAATTGAGTGCGGGTTCGGGAGGCCTGTAGAGGTGGGTGCCTCTAAGTTTGGTCCTAGGGTTGGTGTGGATCTGAAAGTGGAGATGTTCGGCGTTTGCCAGATTATCGTCGGAGCTGGTCGTGATTTTGATGGTGTTCCTATGAATGATGGCGATGCCTCCTCCTGTTTGTTTGATGCGGTCTTTACGGATAATCTTGTAAGCGTCCGATATGGCTATGGCGATGTTGGGTGCTGATGATGTGCTCATCCATGTTTTTGTAAGGAAGGCAATGTCCGGTGACGCAGTGTCGAGTAGGTCCCAGAGTTCTGTTGCGTGTCTGTGGACCGAGCGGGTGTTCAGCAGGATGCACTTCAGGTGGTTAGAATCGGAGCTGTGTTTGGAGGAAGTTGATTTGGTGAAGGTCCTGAAGCAGTTGAACTTGCAGGAGAGGCAGGCGAATGGGCCGTGGGTACGTCCTGGGGTGGCTTCGCAGCATTGTGGTGTGCGTCCGGAGTTGAGGGCGAGGAGAGATGCGGCATCATAAGTGAGTCTAGTGGGCTGGTTACCGCGGGGACCAGGGGGTCTGGCGCTGGGCGTGGTCCGGGCGCGGAAGGCCTAGACGGGCTTACCTTTGGCGCACCTTCGGCGCAACCGCTGCGCGTGGACGCTGCACGTAGGTCCATCTGTCCTAAATGGAGAGTGGAGGGGGCGGAGCGTGGGAGGGGCAGCTGGGAGGCGGGAGCGAGGTGGAGGGAGGGTCTGGGACGGGCCAACAAGAAGCTAAAGAAAATGGCACTGGCAATAACAAACAAATGCTGCGAGGGTCGAGGAGCTATATTGCCAATAAAGCGCTAAGTTACAAGGATTCTAAAGGCAGCAGTGGAAAAGCGCTACGCGCTAGGCGGCAGGCAGGCAGATTAACTCACACAATGAAAAACGTCAAGAAAAATGCAAAGTAATGCCCAGCAGTGGCGAGCGCTTCGAAGCGCTACACAAATACAAATAAATGCAAAGCAGTAATGTGGCACACAATCGCAATAAGCACGATACCGGAGGAGAGGAGGTGGGGGGAGCGACCGTTCTTGTTGAAGACAGGACGGTCACAAATAAGTCTGTCCCTGGCCCAGTGCATCATGGGAACAGGGCAGACCAAACTACCAAGCCAATTCTTTTACTGGAAAGGAAACAAGCTTCCGGGGACCGGTTTCTGGCATTACAGCCGTCTTCGGCCCGGCTTGTTTGAATCCTGACGGTGCAGTGAGCAAGGGACTCATGTCTGAGCATACCCTTCCACGCTTATGGTGGACAAAACGATTCAGAAAAGGGGGTGGTGATGGACAGAGTCTCTGAATAAAGCAGAACACTCCTACCCAGTCACCAGATCAGGGCTTGATCCATCACCATTTTTTAGCTCACTGCACCATCCCAGCTCAGAACCTGGCTACATGTAAATTAGTCTGTCCCTGGCCCAGTGCATCATGGGAACAGGGCAGACCAAACTACCAAGCCAATTCTTTTACTGGAAAGGAAACAAGCTTTCGGGGACCGGTTTCTGGCATTACAGCCGTCTTCGGCCCGGCTTGCTTGAATCCTGATGGTGCAGTGAGCAAGGGACTCACATCTGAGCATACCCTTCCACGCTTATGGTGGACAAAACGATTCAGAAAAGGGGGTGGTGATGGACAGAATCTCTGAATAAAGCAGAACACTCCTACCCAGTCAACAGATCAGGGCTTGATCCGTCACCATTTTTTAGCTCACTGCACCATCCGAGCTCAGAACCTGGCTACATGCAAATTAGTCTGTCCCTGGCCCAGTGCATCATGGAACAGGGCAGACCAAACTACCAAGCCAATTCTTTTACTGGAAAGGAAACAAGCTTCCGGGGACCGGTTTCTGGCATTACAGCCGTCTTCGGCCCGGCTTGCTTGAATCCTGATGGTGCAGTGAGCAAGGGACTCACATCTGAGCATACCCTTCCACGCTTATGGTGGACAAAACGATTCAGAAAAGGGGGTGGTGATGGACAGAGTCTCTGAATAAAGCAGAACACTCCTACCCAGTCAACAGATCAGGGCTTGATCCATCACCATTTTTTAGCTCACTGCACCATCACAGCTCAGAACCTGGCTACATGCAAATTAGTCTGTCCCTGGCCCAGTGCATCATGGGAACAGGGCAGACCAAACTACCAAGCCAATTCTTTTATTGGAAAGGAAACAAGCTTCCGGGGACCGGTTTCTGGCATTACAGCCGTCTTCGGCCCGGCTTGCTTGAATCCTGATGGTGCAGTGAGCAAGAGACTCACATCTGAGCATACCCTTCCACGCTTATGGTGGACAAAACGATTCAGAAAACAGATGCCAGAAACCGGTCCCCGGAAGCTTGTTTCCTTTCCAGTAAAAGAATTGGCTTGGTAGTTTGGTCTGCCCTGTTCCCATGATGCACTGGACCAGGGACAGACTAATTTGCATGTAGCCAGGTTCTGAGCTGGGATGGTGCAGTGAGCTAAAAAACGGTGATGGATCAAGCCCTGATCTGTTGACTGGGTAGGAGTGTTCTGCTTAATTCAGATACTCTGTCCATCACCACCCCCTTTTCTGAATCGTTTTGTCCACCATTACCTCCTCGTCCTGTCTCCCCGTCCCATTCCTGATGAAGTGAGCACCTAGTCTGCTCTACAGAACCCCTACCTAGCTGAGCTGTTGGCACTTCCCCCTAGGATGACGCCACCATCATGTGACTACAAAAGGGGGAAGTGCCGGAAGAATCATCCTGTTTTTTCTTTTCTGCAGTCTACGACCGCGTTCCTGGCTGTGATGTTTGGAGTCTTCCTGTGTTCTGGTAAGTCTCCTTGCTGTTTTATTTTGTTTTTGCGGCGGCCTGCTCTAGCGGCCGCCTGTGCTTTGTGCGCTGCTGTTTCCCCCGCGCTGGCTCCGTTTTGGGGCTTCTTTATTTCACGCGGCTCGCGTTAGCAGCCGACTCTGTTTGGGGGCACTAATTTACACGCGGCTCACGTTAGCGGCCGTTTCTGTTGTTTGTGCTTAATCATGCTCACCTGGCTTAGGTTGGCCTGCTCCAGTGGCCGTTCCTGGGCATTCTCCGGTCCTTTTTTTTTTTTGCCCTGCTCTAGCAGGCAGGGGCTTTTATATGGAGTTTGGTGTCTGGCATCCTTTAAGGGGGCGATTTTGGCGGCAGGCTGGGCTTCTTATACCGGCCCAGTTTTTTTCCCCTCCCACAGGTGTTCGGGTCCTCGGCTATATCTGGGGTCCATGTTGGGATGTTTTTTGTCCTTGTTTATGCCTGTTGGGAGTGTTGTTTGGACTTTTTGCTTCCGCAATGAATTCGGATGCTTCTTCTTCTGCTCCCCCCCTGGATGCCCTACGCCTCATTATTAATGAGGCTGTGGCTGCTGCTTTCCTGGCTAGGGACGCGGCTGGGCCTCCTCCCAAGGTGCCTCGTGTTTCTTTGGATACGCAGGCTGATCCTGTGGATGACTTGGGTCCTGATGAGGATGAGGGTGTCCGTGGTCGTTTTGTTCAGGGTGCTGAGCTCACTGAACTGTTTGCCCATGTGAGGTCCAACTTGGGTTTTTCTCCTCCTGCGGATGCTGTTGTTGAGGATAAATTTTTTACGCAATATGTCCAGCCTGCTCCGGATTCTTTGCCTTTGCATGGTGCAGTGCGCACTGTGCTGTCTCACGAATGGAAGGAGGTGGACAAGTCTTCTTTCCCTCGTTTCCTGTCCAGGCGTTACCCTCTTGAGGGCTCGGCGGATGAGTTCCCTCAGGCTGTGAAAGTGGACAATTTAATGGCTGGCCTTTCCTCTCAGGGGGTTGGTTGTTTCTGAGGACGCCCTTCCTGCGGACGCTGTGGATAAGCCTGTTGAAGGGGCGGTGAAGCGTTCCTATGCTGCTTCTAATTTCTCTGTCCGGGCGACTGCGTATTCCAACTATATGGTTCAGTCGCTCCTTAAGGACTTTCAGTCTCTGTCTGTTCTGCTGAATGACGGCGAGGATGCCACTCCTCTTCTGTCTTTGATGGACATTTCCTTCGACAATTTGGGGGCGGCGGCCGCTGCTTCTGGTGCGTCCATTGCTGCCCGTCGTCATATTTGGATGCGTTCATGGAAGGCGGACTCTTCCCAGAAGTCGGTTCTCCTTAAGTTGCCTTTTGAAGGTTCGAAGGTGTTCGGTCCTCAGCTGGAGGGCATGGTCAAGCAGTCGGCGGAGAACCGCAAGCTGGTGGCCCCGATCCGTCCTCCTTCTCGGGGGCGTGGATTTGGTTATCGTCGCGCTTTTGGGCCACCTGCTCGTGGCACTTCTCAGACCTTTCGAGGCAGGGGTCGTGGCCGGGGGGCCCCAGGAAGTGCCAAGCCCCGGGCCACTGCTGGTGTTGCCACCGCCGCTTCCTCCTCTTCTCAATGACTGTCTGCCTTTACCCGTTGGTGGTCGCCTCCAGTACTTCCGCGGCCAGTGGTTGTCGGTCCCGGATGCCTGGGCGGTTCAGACTGTTTTGGAGGGTTGCCGGATAGAATTTTCCTCTCCTCCTCCTCCGGGTTTTGTTCGGACTCCCCTGCTCCGTCTTCCTCGACGAAGAGATGCTTTGTTAGGTGTGGGGCTCCTGTTGGAGAAGAGAGCTATTGTGGAGGTTCCTCAGCCAGAAAGGGGCTTGGGGTGCTACTCGATCCTTTTTCTGGTTTCCAAGAAGAACACTTCGGATCTTCGTCCTGTTCTGGATCTGAAGCGGGTCAATCACTTCGTCATCCATCGCCCGTTCAAAATGGTGACCCTCCAGTCCATCCTGCCTCTGGTCCTTCCGGGTGGCTTCCTGTCGTCCCTGGATTTGATGGATGCATATCTGCACGTTCCTGTCCATCCGGGTGACCAGCGTTTTCTGCGATTTGCTGTAGGGACCCTTCACTATCGGTTCTGTGTGCTGTCTTTTGGCCTGTCATCGGCACCCAGGGTGTTCACCAAGCTCCTGGCCCCTCTGGTGGGTATTCTTCATTCCAGGGGGCTGTTAGTTTTTCCATATTTGGACGACTGGTTGATTGTCTCTCCCTCTTTTTCACAAGCTCTGTCGGATGTGGAACAGGTGTGTCATCTGCTGGGTTCCTTATCAACCACCGGAAATCTTCCTTGGTGCCCTCTCAGTCCCTGAAGTTCCTGGGGGCTCTCTTCAGGATGGACCTGGGCATGGTGTTCCTTTCCCAGGAGCGCCAGTTGACTTTATTTCGTCACCTTTTTTGGCTTCTTTCCCAGTCGCAGGTGTCTGCCCGTCTCTGGTTGCGGAGTCAGGGAGAGATGGCGTCCACTCTGCATCTCCTTCCTTGGGCCAGGCTACATCTGTACCCCCTGTTGCATCATGTCCTGTCGCACTGGGATCCGGCCTCCTTGGACTATGAGACTCTGATCCCTGTCACTCCGGGGATTCGGGCAGATCTCCAGTGGTGGTTGTCCCCTCTCTCCCTTTCCGGGGGTTTCGATCTCCTTCCCCCTCAGTCTGTGGTCATGTTGTCCACGGATGCGAGTGCTTTGGGGTGGGGTGCTGTTCTTGGTGCATCCAACGCTCTGGGTCGGTGGTCCAGTTTCGAGTCCCTCCAGTCCTCGAACTGGAAGGAGTTGAGGGCGGTTTGGTTGGCTCTTCTTTGGTTCGCTCCTCTCCTTCGGGGTCGGGCGGTTTCGGTTCAGACCGACAATCAGGTGGTTTGTTCCTATGTGAATCACCAGGGGGGCATGTGTCGGGCTCTGTTTCTCCTGTCCCGGTAGATCGGCCTTTGGGCCGAATCGAATCTGTTGACGCTGACAGCGGTCTATCTTCCGGGGAAGGAGAATGGGCCTGCGGACTCTTTGAGCAGGGTGTTCCCCTCCTCGGTGTCCCTCTGTCTGTCCCCGGGTCTGTTCGGGCTGATTGTCCTCGGGTTCCGCCTTCCTTGGCTGGATCTCTTCGCCTCGGAGGAGTCTGCCCTTCTTCCCCGGTTTTGCAGCATCATTCCCTCTCCGTTGGCGTGGGCCTCCGATGCTTTTTCGATTCATTGGTCGAGGGGTCTGCTGTTTGCCTTCCCTCCGTTTGCCTTGATCCTGAGGGTCCTCAGGAAAATTCGTTGGGATCGGGCGGAGGTTCTCCTGGTGGTTCCGGAGTGGTCCTGGCAGTCTTGGTACCCCTTCTCCTGGCCTTCTCTGTTTGCCCTCATTGGAGGTTTCCCCTGTCTCCCTCCCCCCTGTGGGCTCCTCTTCTCAGTCTTGCCTCCCTGCGACGCCTCCGGCTGGGGGTTTGGCACTTGAGAGGTTGAGTCTACTGGATTTGGGTTGCTCGATGGAGGTTGCCCAATGTCTTCAGCTTTCCAGGCGTCCTTCCACCTTGAAATCTTATGCCCGCCACTGGAAGAGTTTTTCCACTTGGTGTCTGGGGAAGGGTCTCTCTTCTGCCTCCTGTGTGGCCGTTGTGATACTGGACTTCTTAAGGGATGGCTTCGTCCTGGGGCTTGTGGTGTCTTCCCTACGGGCGCAGTGGGCTGCCATTCTTGCCTTTCGGGGTTCCTCTGTTTCCTCTATCTCCCCGTTGGTGGCTCGCCTTCTGCGGAGTTTCTTGCTTCAGCGTCCTGTGTCCCGTTCACCTGTGCCTCCTTGGGATCTTCCCTTGGTTCTGCGGGCTTTGACAGGTCCTCCTTTCGAACCGTTGGACTCCGTGGCCCTGAAGTTCCTTTCTGCGAAGGTTATTTTCCTGGTGGCCTTTAATTCTGGGCGGAGGGTTGGTGAGATTGGTGCTCTGATGGCTTCTACCCCCTTCTTGCGATTCTGCGCTGACAAGGTATTTCTCCGTCCGAGTCAGTTCTTTCTTCCTAAAGTGGTTTCTTCCTTTCACTGTCAGGAGGATATTGTTCTCCCGGTGTTTTTTCCGGTTCCTTCTTCTCCTGAGGAGGTGCTCCTCCATTCATTAGATGTGCTGAGGGCTCTCAGCATCTACTTAGAGCGTACGGCTGGTTTTCGCAAGGTGGATTCCCTGTTCGTCACCTATGGCCTGTCGGGTCTGGGGCTTCGCCCTTCTCTGTCCACCTTGTCTCGTTGGGTCAGGGGCGCTGCGGTTGCTGCTTACGATTCTGCCCACTGTCCCCTGCCTTCTTCTGTTCAGGGTCGGTCGACTCGGAGTGTTTCTTCCTCCTGGGCCATGTTCAAGGGGGCCTCGTTGAGGGACATTTGCAATGCTGCCACATGGGCTTCTCCCCACACTTTTGTTGCCCATTATCGTTTGGAGTTGGGGATGGCTGCCTCTGTTGCTTTTGGGGCTTCGGTCCTGTCTGCTGCACATGATTTATGATTTGTACTTACTTTTGTGGATTAAATGGACCTGTTTACTGCAATTTTCTGGTCTGTTTTTTCTTGCAATCACCGAGTGCTTGGGTATGGGCTCACTTCATCAGGAATGGGACGGGGAGACAGGACGAGGAGGTAATGCCCGGTTACTCACCGGTAATAACCATTACTCCGAGTCCTGGTCTCCCCATCCCATTCCTGAGCCCTTCCCTCCCTCCCTGGTTTGGGGTGTCTGTGGGTGATTGTATGTGTTTCGTTCTGTTGTTTTTGGTATTTTCAGGATGATTCTTCCGGCACTTCCCCCTTTTGTAGTCACATGATGGTGACGTCATCCTAGGGGGAAGTGCTGACAGCTAAGGTATGTAGGGGTTCTGTAGAGCAGACTGTGAGAAGTTGGCCTGATATGCAGTGCTCACTATTCTAGTGATCACTATGCATCAGTCCAAACGACCCTTATGGTGATTGGTTGTAAGTCAACCGTAGACCAGCTATCCTAGTAGCGTGGATACGAGCAGTCTTCGGGCTAAACTCTAGAGGGCGTGTTAAGCCAGCTGTTATACCATCACATATACCCCTTGAACACCAAGTGAAAGGACACCACACAAGTGTTATGAAAATAAACAGTGTATTTATTTTAAGTCACAACAGCCCTGTACTCTTTATGAGGACAGGGTACTAAGCACACAACAAAACTCTTAGGAAAATACTTCAAGTGCACAATCTACACAAATGCCCGAGGGCACGGAAAGTTTAGTGTTCTCGGGCGAACCCGATAAGGTAAGTCGGAAGCGACAGTGACTCTGGACCCTTAAATAATGAGGCTATGCTGGGGCACCGAAATGCCGAAGTTACCCAGCCCAGGGGCTGCGGCTGCATAGGTCTTTACAGACGTCGGGAATCCTTGCTGACGAACCAGGAGCCTGAAGGAAGGAGTTGCTGGCAGGCGACCAGTGAAGAAAGTTCGAAGAGATCCAAGCCTGGATCGAAGATGGATGACACCTGAAAGCAGAGGGGACCAAGTTCGTAACTACTAGCCAGTAGTCAGAGGGCACCAGGAGGGCACCGGATGATCGTCACCTCGACTAGGTGAGTGGGCGACGCTAGGCTCTGCAGTCTCACGGACCAGGAGGCGTTGTCGGCGACCAGGATGGAGGTGCGAGCTGTCCCACGATGGTTGATGCTGTCGGCGTCGCTGGGCCCAGGATTGGGGCAACAAGCCTTGGCAAATTCAGGGCCACGTGGTGGACCTAAAATGGCGTCTTGAGTGGACCAGGAGGGTCCTGGGTGCTCCTCTTTCAGAAGGGAGCAAAGGCCAGTCTGGAGCAACCAGACCAGCAGCGTTGTTGTCGGGCGTCGTCGAGAAGGCCACAAGCCAGCGGGCTAGTAACCAGACAACGTGATGAGCAGCAAAAAGCAGAAGGGCCCCACGCAGATCGTGGAGATGCTGGGAGGCTGGACTTCGGTGCTGGAGCTGCTCAGGGTCGGGGCTTCTCGGACGCCAAAGCACTCACCAGAGGATCCCTCGGCGGTCATGCTGGTTTAGAAGTCGTGCAGGTTCTGATGATGGCCGGTCCCTCGAGGTCTCGTCGCACCCACGGATCTCAGCTGAGCTGACGATGTGGGTAGAGGTCAGAGGTGCCAGGGAAGCCGGTTCTCGTCGAGCTGGGCAGTCGGATTCCTGAGGAAGGACGTGCAGCAAACCGCAGAGTTCTTAGATGGTGCCTGCGGATGCAGGGTGACTACTCCTTAGCCACAAGGGAGAAATCTTGAGAAGAAGTCAAGAGTTCCTTTCGTAGAAAGTAGTTTCTTGATTCAAAGATGATCTAATTTGGAAGGGTCCCCGCTCCTGCCTTTATCCTAAAGAAAGGGGTTCACAGTTACGTACATGTCGTGTCCCTCTAGAAGGGTGGAATGCTAACCCCGTCGCCAGCATTGGTGAGGGGTCAGTATCCCGATTCGTATGACACCTTACTCGACATGTTTTGATAACGCGATACCAAAGTTAGCATTAAAGAGTATATGGTACGCGTTATCATGGAACAGCCATTAGGACTTGGTTCCGCAAGCTGCAAACGGGCTCAGCTCATGCCAGAGCGCCATTTCACACAATTCCACGCACTCTGCCTTCAGGATTGTCAAGGCCTGCCATAGGAGTGACTGATAGGAATCTGTGTGTCCATTCTTAGGGTTAGATATAGGTATAGTATATCTAAAGCAAAGGGTGATTACACCACCTCGCCCCAGCTGTCGTGCAGCCAGTTGTGTCAGATTTAGATGGCCATCCAGGGGTGGCATAATACATGTTTCAGCCCCTGGTAGGCCCTGGGTACACCTATGCCCTGAGTTACAGGGTCTGATAAGGTGGCCCAGTACCAATTGGAAATGTACCTAAGGTACATGGAATCCATTTTAGAGAGAGAGCAGTAGGCCTGGGGTCCTGATTGGCAGGGCCCCAGGTCAACTAAGTCAGAAAACCAGCAAAACACCAGGAAAAAAGTTGGGGGTAACCATAGTCAGGTATCTACCTTCCTACACAACCCCCCCCCCCCCCCCAAACGAAAGGAGATAAGGCTATCCTTGTCCAGGTAAGCCTATATTGCCTGAGTGGCCATATGAGGTGGTACATGCACTGGCATGGTTACCCCCTGTATCATGGTCCACTAAGCAACCCCTCACCCTAAGGGTATCTGAGGGTCTCCACCATAGGGAATCACTACCTGTGGTGTGCTTTGGCAAAGTAAAAGGCTGGTGTGGGAATGGAGTACTGAAGTGAGACTCCACTACTGTTGGGCTCAACTTTCTCCAATCACTTTCCACCATATGTGCCTTTCTTTCCAGTACTGAGTTGCTATGAGCTCTCAGGGTCAACCTCTGGCTACCTAAAGCTGGAGGTTGAGTCCCTCTTTTTGGCTTACTGGAGGGACAGGTCAGGTTTGGGGTTTTTAGGCCCCAGGTTTGGCTGTGCCCAGCAGTGTCCAGCTGTGGGAGTTCCCTAACTAAGTTTAAGGGGGATCCCTCAGGAGTGTGTTTTATTTTCACTTGGCTAGGACTACTAGCTTCAGTGATCCTAATCTGCTGTTAGGGAAGTTCTTTTGGACAGGGGGCCCTTTGGGGTCCTCCACTGGCCTCCCTGACCTCTACAGCCCTGGGCTGACTGAGGCAGGGTAGAGAGGGGCAGGTTACCTGCTCCAGACTGGGTCCCACCTGGGAAGGTTCCACTGTCATCAGGGGCTCTGCCAGGCTAGGCCTGACTACCTCTGGGCAGTTCCTTCACCAGGGGTAGAGTCAGTTCCCTGAGGAGGCTGGCTCTCACCTAGTGTCTGGGAGGGGGAAGACTTTTCTTCCTCCTCAATGCTCTCAGTTTGAGTGGAGTGATCCATTGTTTCAGGCTTCACAACACTATTATCTGTCTGAGTTTAAGCTGTGGCCATCACAACTCCACCAACCTTTTCAGGAAGGGACTCAGTTTGGGTTTGGGCTGTGACCATCACAGCCTTGCCAACCTGTTCAGGAAAGGCATCTTTCTGGGATAGGGCTGTGACTGGCACAGCCCTCCTGACCTGTTCAGGGAGGACATCTTGGACTGGGGCTGTGGCTATCACTGCCCCACTAACCTTACCATGGAGGTTTACCATTTTAAAATGGGTTTCTTGCTCTACCTCAGCCCAGGCTGAGGTCTCTAAATCATTCCCCAGTAGGCAATCTACAGGCAAGTTTGATGACACTGCCACTCTCTTGTGACCAGTGACACCTCCCCAGCTGAGATTTACCACTGCTATGGGATGATCTCTCTGCACTCCATCAATGTTCACTACCTGGTATGTGGCACCAGGCATAAGTTGCCTTGAGGGGACTAGGCTCTCAGCCACCATGGTGATGCTAGCCCCTGTGTCTCTGTAGGCCTCAACGTTTGAACCATTGATGAGGGGCTCCTGTCTGTACCTGCCCAAAGTGTTGGGACAGGCTGTGAAGTTGGCAAACCCCATGCCAGTCTCACAGACAAGAGTATCTAAGTCAGGGGACCTGGTTAGGCCAGAGTCCCCAGGCACTCCCAAAGAAAATGCACCCAGATTCTTGGGGGCACTCCCACCACCTGGGGGATTACTACTAGTAGTAACAGGAGGCTGGGAAGCTTTATTTGGGGGTATGTTCTCCTTATTGTTGTTGACCTTGGGACAACTGCTGTCAGTTTTGTAATGGCCTACCTGTTTGCAGGTATGACAATAAGGTTTCTTTTGGGTTTTGGGAGAAGTTTGGGACCCACCCTTTTCAGAGGAATTTTGGGGCCCTGTGGTTTGATCAGAAGATTTATTCCCACCCTTCTCTTGAGGCTTGGTTGATTCCTTCCTTTGGTCACCACCCTGGTTCTTAGGCCTGACCCTGGTTCTGACCCATTTGTCTGCCCTCTTACCCAATTCTTGTGGAGAGGTCAGATCAGAGTCTACCAGGTGTTGGTGTAATAACTGGTTCTGACAATTACTTAAGATTTGCTCTCTCATAATTAGATTGTATAATCCTTTAAAATCAGTAACCTTACTTCCCAGTAGCCAGCCTTCAAAAGCCTTAGTGGCACAATCAACAAAGTCAGTCCAATCCTGAGACTGAGTTTTCTGGGTATCTCTGAACATCAACCTGTACTGTTCAGTGGTTAAACCAAACCCATCAACCAGTGTATTCTTCAGGACTTGGTAATTGTTAGCATCCTCAGCTCTAGTAGTGAGGAGCTTATCTCTACCTTTGCCTTCAAAGGAGAGCCACAAGATAGCTGCCCACTGACTCTGGGGGACACACTGTACAGTGCAAGCCCTCTCCAAAGCAGTCATCCATTTGTGGATATCATCCCCTTGTTTAAAGGGGGGCACTATCTTACTCAGGTGTCTAGTATCTAAACTCCTGTTTTCTCTTGGGAGAATGCTGCCACCAGTGGGATTTGTCCCACTCAATTCTTGCTCTCTAGCAAAGGCAAGTCTCTCTTTGGCCAGGGCAAGTTCTTCCCTTTCAATCCTCAGATTGACTTCCCTTACTTTGGCCTCATACACTCTCCTCTGAGGGGATGTCATCCCTCTGTGAGAAGAGGCCTGAGAGCCATTGGTTCGAACGGATCTATTAGAGCCTCTCGACAGAGACCTAACTCGTCCATTCCCAATGTTAAGCTGGCCTGAGAGGGGCCCCAGGGGTCTCCTAGTACCATTCTCGTGCCTGCTTAAGTTGTCCCTAGTTAGCTGGCTAACTACTACTGGACCTTTGTCTGCCTCGTCCTCAGATGGCTCTAGATCCGCATCCTCCTCTTCGACTCCAGCAGAGAGATGGATAAGGTCAGGGTCACCTAAGGTTCTCTCGAGGGGGGGCATATTCCCATCTGGATGAGAAGGTTCTGTGTTACCAGCCCTTCTAGCATCATAAGTCTCCAAGAGACCAATTAGAAACGGAATGGTAGGGTTTGCATCCTGTTTTAGCTTCCTGGATGTACAGATCTGTCGCATCTCTTGGAAGCTAAGTGCAGCATATCTGGACATGACCTGTGGAGGGTCGACTGACACAAGGGGAGACTCAGGGTTTCCTCCTTTGTCTGACATGCTGCTTCTAGTGTGGTGTAAGTGATGCACCTACCTACACTATATGTTTACCTACTGATCCCTTGCTAAGAGTTGTAGCCAAGGTGTGCTAAGCCTTGAGGAGCTACAACAGCAGGTTCAGTAGAACTCAGAGTATTCTAAGCTAAGTTATATGTACCTGGAGTACTTATGCGATCTTTCACAAGATATTCGTAGGATACGCGTGGTAAAACAACAGCAAGCTCAAATCCCAACCGCTGCTCACCAATGTGAGAAGTTGGCCTGATATGCAGTGCTCACTATTCTAGTGATCACTATGCATCAGTCCAAACGACCCTTATGGTGATTGGTTGTAAGTCAACCGTAGACCAGCTATCCTAGTAGCGTGGATACGAGCAGTCTTCGGGCTAAACTCTAGAGGGCGTGTTAAGCCAGCTGTTATACCATCACATATACCCCTTGAACACCAAGTGAAAGGACACCACACAAGTGTTATGAAAATAAACAGTGTATTTATTTTAAGTCACAACAGCCCTGTACTGTTTATGAGGACAGGGTACTAAGCACACAACAAAACTCTTAGGAAAATACTTCAAGTGCACAATCTACACAAATGCCCGAGGGCACGGAAAGTTTAGTGTTCTCGGGCGAACCCGATAAGGTAAGTCGGAAGCGACAGTGACTCTGGACCCTTAAATAATGAGGCTATGATGGGGCACCGAAATGCCGAAGTTACCTAGCCCAGGGGCTGCGGCTGCATAGGTCTTTACAGACGTCGGTAATCCTTGCTGACGAACCAGGAGCCTGAAGGAAGGAGTTGCTGGCAGGCGACCAGTGAAGAAAGTTCGAAGAGATCCAAGCCTGGATCGAAGATGGATGACACCAGAAAGCAGAGGGGACCAAGTTCGTAACTACTAGCCAGTAGTCAGAGGGCACCAGGAGGGCACCGGATGATCGTCACCTCGACTAGGTGAGTGGGCGACACTAGGCTCTGCAGTCTCACGGACCAGGAGGCGTTGTCGGCGACCAGGATGGCGCTGCGAGCTGTCCCACGATGGTTGATGCTGTCGGCGTCGCTGGGCCCAGGATTGGGGCAACAAGCCTTGGCAAATTCAGGGCCACGTGGTGGACCTAAAATGGCGTCTTGAGTGGACCAGGAGGGTCCGGGGTGCTCCTCTTTCAGAAGGGAGCAAAGGCCAGTCTGGAGCAACCAGACCAGCAGCGTTGTTGTCGGGCATCGTCGAGAAGGCCACAAGCCAGCGGGCTAGTAACCAGACAACGGGATGAGCAGCAAAAAGCAGAAGGGCCCCACGCAGATCGTGGAGATGCTGGGAGGCTGGATTTCGGTGCTGGAGCTGCTCAGAGTCGGGGCTTCTCGGACCCCAAAGCACTCACCAGAGGATCCCTCGGCGGTCGTGCTGGTTTAGAAGTCGTGCAGGTTCTGATGATGGCCGGTCCCTCGAGGTCTCGTCGCACCCACGGATCTCAGCTGAGCTGACGATGTGGGTAGAGGTCAGAGGGAAGCCGGTTCTCGTCGAGCTGGGCAGTCGGATTCCTGAGGAAGGACGTGCAGCAAACCGCAGAGTTCTTAGATGGTGCCTGCGGATGCAGGGTGACTACTCCTTAGCCACAAGGGAGAAATCTTGAGAAGAAGTCGAGAGTTCCTTTCGTAGAAAGTAGTTTCTTGATTCAAAGATGATCTAATTTGGAAGGGTCCCCGCTCCTGCCTTTATCCTAAAGAAAGGGGTTCACAGTTACGTACATGTCGTGTCCCTCTAGAAGGGTGGAATGCTAACCCCGTCACCAGCATTGGTGAGGGGTCAGTATCCCGATTCGTATGACACCTTACTCGACATGTTTTGATAACGCGATACCGAAATTAGCATTAAAGAGTATATGGTACGCGTTATCATGGAACAGCCATTGGGACTTGGTTCCGCAAGCTGCAAACGGGCTCAGCTCATGCCAGAGCGCCATTTCACACGATTCCAAGCACTCTGCCTTCAGGATTGTCAAGGCCTGCCATAGGAGTGACTGATAGGAATCTGTGTGTCCATTTTTAGGGTTAGATATAGGTATACTATATCTAAAGCAAAGGGTGATTACACCACCTCGCCCCAGCTGTCGTGCAGCCAGTTGTGTCAGATTTAGATGGCCATCCAGGGGTGGCATAATACATGCTTCAGCCCCTGGTAGGCCCTGAGTACACCTATGCCCTGAGTTACAGGGTCTGATAAGGTGGCCCAGTACCAATTGGAAATGTACCTAAGGTACATGGAATCCATTTTAGAGAGAGAGCAGTAGGCCTGGGGTCCTGATTGGCAGGGCCCCAGGTCAACTAAGTCAGAAAACCAGCAAAACACCAGGAAAAAAGTTGGGGGTAACCATAGTCAGGTATCTACCTTCCTACACAGACTAGCTGCTCACTTCATCAGGAATGGGACGGGGAGACCAGGACTCGGAGTAATGGTTATTACCGGTGAGTAACCGGGCATAGGCGTGGAAGGGTATGCTCAGACATGAGTCCCTTGCTCACTGCACCATCAGGATTCAAGCAAGCCAGGCCGAAGACGGCTGTTATTCCAGAAACCGGTCCCCGGAAGCTTGTTTCCTTTCCAGTAAAAGAATTGGCTTGGTAGTTTGGTCTGCCCTGTTCCCATAATGCACTGGGCCAGGGACAGACTAATTTGCATGTAGCCAGGTTCTGAGCTGGGATGGTGCAGTGAGCTAAAAAACTGTGATGGATCAAGCCCTGATCTGTTGACTGGGTAGGAGTGTTCTGCTTAATTCAGATACTCTGTCCATCACCACCCCCTTTTCTGAATCGTTTTGTCCACCATAAGCGTGGAAGGGTATGCTCAGACATGAGTCCCTTGCTCACTGCACCATCAGGATTCAAGCAAGCCGGGCCGAAGACGGCTTTAATGCCAGAAACCGGACCCCGGAAGCTTGTTTCCTTTCCAGTAAAAGAATTGGCTTGGTAGTTTGGTCTGCCCTGTTCCCATGATGCACTGGGCCAGGGACAGACTAATTTGCATGTAGCCAGGTTCTGAGCTGGGATGGTGCAGTGAGCTAAAAAACGGTGATGGGTCAAGCCCTGATCTGTTGACTGGGTAGGAGTGTTCTGCTTAATTCAGATACTCTGTCCATCACCACCCCCTTTTCTGAATCGTTTTGTCCACCATAAGCGTGGAAGGGTATGCTCAGACATGAGTCCCTTGCTCACTGCACCATCAGGATTCAAGCAAGCCGGGCCGAAGACGGCTGTAATGCCAGAAACCGGTCCCCGGAAGCTTGTTTCCTTTCCAGTAAAAGAATTGGCTTGGTAGTTTGGTCTGCCCTGTTCCCATGATGCACTGGGCCAGGGACAGACTAATTTGCATGTAGCCAGGTTCTGAGCTGGGATGGTGCAGTGAGCTAAAAAACGGTGATGGATCAAGCCCTGATCTGTTGACTGGGTAGGAGTGTTCTGCTTAATTCAGATACTCTGTCCATCACCACCCCCTTTTCTGAATCATTTTGTCCACCATAAGCGTGGAAGGGTATGCTCAGACATGAGTCCCTTGCTCACTGCACCATCAGGATTCAAGCAAGCCGGGCCGAAGATGGCTGTACTGTCAGAAACCGGTCCCCGGAAGCTTGTTTCCTTTCCAGTAAAAGAATTGGCTTGGTAGTTTGGTCTGACCTGTTCCCATGATGCACTGGGCCAGGGACAGACTAATTTGCATGTATCCAGGTTCTGAGCTGGGATGGTGCAGTGAGCTAAAAAACAGTGATGGATCAAGCCCTGATCTGTTGACTGGGTAGGAGTGTTCTGCTTAATTCAGATACTCTGTCCATCACCACCCCCTTTTCTGAATCGTTTTGTCCACCATAAGCGTGGAAGGGTATGCTCAGACATGAGTCCCTTGCTCACTTCACCTTCAGGATTCAAGCAAGCTGGGCCGAAGACGGCTGTATTGCCAGAAACAGGTCCCCGGAAGCTTGTTTCCTTTCCAGTAAAAGAATTGGCTTGGTAGTTTGGTCTGCCCTGTTCCCATGATGCACTGGGCCAGGGACAGACTAATTTGCATGTAGCCAGGTTCTGAGCTGGGATGGTGCAGTGAGCTAAAAAACGGTGATGGATCAAGCCCTGATCTGTTGACTGGGTAGGAGTGTTCTGCTTAATTCAGATACTCTGTCCATCACCACCCCCTTTTCTGAATCGTTTTGTCCACCATAAGCGTGAAAGGGTATGCTCAGACATGAGTCCCTTGCTCACTGCACCATCAGGATTCAAGCAAGCCGGGCCGAAGACGGCTGTAATGCCAGAAACCGGTCCCCGGAAGCTTGTTTCCTTTCCAGTAAAAGAATTGGCTTGGTAGTTTGGTCTGCCCTGTTCCCATGATGCACTGGGCCAGGGACAGACTAATTTGCATGTAGCCAGGTTCTGAGCTGGGATGGTGCAGTGAGCTAAAAAACGGTGATGGATCAAGCCCTGATCTGTTGACTGGGTAGGAGTGTTCTGCTTATTTCAGATACTCTGTCCATCACCACCCCCTTTTCTGAATCGTTTTGTCCACCATAAGCGTGGAAGGGTATGCTCAGAAATGAGTCCCTTGTTCACTGCATCATCAGGATTCAAGCAAGCCGGGCCGAAGACGGCTGTAATGCCAGAAACCGGTCCCCGGAAGCTTGTTTCCTTTCCAGTAAAAGAATTGGCTTGGTAGTTTGGTCTGCCCTGTTCCCATGATGCACTGGGCCAGGGACAGACTAATTTGCATGTAGCCAGGTTCTGAGCTGGGATAGTGCAGTGAGCTAAAAAACGGTGATGGATCAAGCCCTGATCTGTTGACTGGGTAGGAGTGTTCTGCTTAATTCAGATACTCTGTCCATCACCACCCCCTTTTCTGAATCGTTTTGTCCACCATAAGCGTGGAAGGGTATGCTCAGACATGAGTCCCTTGCTCACTTCACCTTCAGGATTCAAGCAAGCTGGGCCGAAGACGGCTGTATTGCCAGAAACAGGTCCCCGGAAGCTTGTTTCCTTTCCAGTAAAAGAATTGGCTTGGTAGTTTGGTCTGCCCTGTTCCCATGATGCACTGGGCCAGGGACAGACTAATTTGCATGTAGCCAGGTTCTGAGCTGGGATGGTGCAGTGAGCTAAAAAACGGTGATGGATCAAGCCCTGATCTGTTGACTGGGTAGGAGTGTTCTGCTTAATTCAGATACTCTGTCCATCACCACCCCCTTTTCTGAATCGTCTTGTCCACCATAAGCGTGGAAGGGTATGCTCAGACATGAGTCCCTTGCTCACTGCACCATCAGGATTCAAGCAAGCCGGGCCGAAGACGGCTGTAATGCCAGAAACCGGTCCCCGGAAGCTTGTTTCCTTTCCAGTAAAAGAATTGGCTTGGTAGTTTGGTCTGCCCTGTTCCCATGATGCACTGGGCCAGGGACAGACTAATTTGCATGTAGCCAGGTTCTGAGCTGGGACGGTGCAGTGAGCTAAAAAACGGTGATGGGTCAAGCCCTGATCTGTTGACTGGGTAGGAGTGTTCTGCTTAATTCAGATACTCTGTCCATCACCACCCCCTTTTCTGAATCGTTTTGTCTACCATAAGCGTGGAAGGGTATGCTCAGACATGAGTCCCTTGCTCACTGCACCATCAAGATTCAAGCAAGCCGGGCCGAAGACGGCTGTAATGCCAGAAACCGGTCCCCGGAAGCTTGTTTCCTTTCCAGTAAAAGAATTGGCTTGGTAGTTTGGTCTGCCCTGTTCCCATGATGCACTGGGCCAGGGACAGACTAATTTGCATGTAGCCAGGTTCTGAGCTGGGATGGTGCAGTGAGCTAAAAAACGGTGATGGATCAAGCCCTGATCTGTTGACTGGGTAGGAGTGTTCTGCTTAATTCAGATACTCTGTCCATCACCACCCCCTTTTCTGAATCATTTTGTCCACCATAAGCGTGGAAGGGTATGCTCAGACATGAGTCCCTTGCTCACTGCACCATCAGGATTCAAGCAAGCCGGGCCGAAGATGGCTGTACTGTCAGAAACCGGTCCCCGGAAGCTTGTTTCCTTTCCAGTAAAAGAATTGGCTTGGTAGTTTGGTCTGCCCTGTTCCCATGATGCACTGGGCCAGGGACAGACTAATTTGCATGTAGCCAGGTTCTGAGCTGGGATGGTGCAGTGAGCTAAAAAACAGTGATGGATCAAGCCCTGATCTGTTGACTGGGTAGGAGTGTTCTGCTTAATTCAGATACTCTGTCCATCACCACCCCCTTTTCTGAATCGTTTTGTCCACCATAAGCGTGGAAGGGTATGCTCAGACATGAGTCCCTTGCTCACTTCACCTTCAGGATTCAAGCAAGCTGGGCCGAAGACGGCTGTATTGCCAGAAACAGGTCCCCGGAAGCTCGTTTCCTTTCCAGTAAAAGAATTGGCTTGGTAGTTTGGTCTGCCCTGTTCCCATGATGCACTGGGCCAGGGACAGACTAATTTGCATGTAGCCAGGTTCTGAGCTGGGATGGTGCAGTGAGCTAAAAAACGGTGATGGATCAGGCCCTGATCTGTTGACTGGGTAGGAGTGTTCTGCTTAATTCAGATACTCTGTCCATCACCACCCCCTTTTCTGAATCGTTTTGTCCACCATAAGCGTGGAAGGGTATGCTCAGACATGAGTCCCTTGCTCACTGCAACATCAGGATTCAAGCAAGCCGGGCCGAAGACGGCTGTAATGCCAGAAACCGGTCCCCGGAAGCTTGTTTCCTTTCCAGTAAAAGAATTGGCTTGGTAGTTTGGTCTGCCCTGTTCCCATGATGCACTGGGCCAGGGACAGACTAATTTGCATGTAGCCAGGTTCTGAGCTGGGATGGTGCAGTGAGCTAAAAAACGGTGATGGATCAAGCCCTGATCTCTTGACTGGGTAGGAGTGTTCTGCTTAATTCAGATACTCTGTCCATCACCACCCCCTTTTCTGAATCGTTTTGTCCACCATAAGCGTTGAAGGGTATGCTCAGACATGAGTCCCTTGCTCACTGCACCATCAGGATTCAAGCAAGCCGGGCCGAAGACGGCTGTAATGCCAGAAACCGGTCCCCGGAAGCTTGTTTCCTTTCCAGTAAAAGAATTGGCTTGGTAGTTTGGTCTGCCCTGTTCCCATGATGCACTGGGCCAGGGACAGACTAATTTGCATGTAGCCAGGTTCTGAGCTGGGATGGTGCAGTGAGCTAAAAAACGGTGATGGGTCAAGCCCTGATCTGTTGACTGGGTAGGAGTGTTCTGCTTAATTCAGATACTCTGTCCATCACCACCCCCTTTTCTGAATCGTTTTGTCTACCATAAGCGTGGAAGGGTATGCTCAGACATGAGTCCCTTGCTCACTGCACCATCAAGATTCAAGCAAGCCGGGCCGAAGACGGCTGTAATGCCAGAAACCGGTCCCCGGAAGCTTGTTTCCTTTCCAGTAAAAGAATTGGCTTGGTAGTTTGGTCTGCCCTGTTCCCATGATGCACTGGGCCAGGGACAGACTAATTTGCATGTAGCCAGGTTCTGAGCTGGGATGGTGCAGTGAGCTAAAAAACGGTGATGGATCAAGCCCTGATCTGTTGACTGGGTAGGAGTGTTCTGCTTAATTCAGATACTCTGTCCATCACCACCCCCTTTTCTGAATCATTTTGTCCACCATAAGCGTGGAAGGGTATGCTCAGACATGAGTCCCTTGCTCACTGCACCATCAGGATTCAAGCAAGCCGGGCCGAAGATGGCTGTACTGTCAGAAACCGGTCCCCGGAAGCTTGTTTCCTTTCCAGTAAAAGAATTGGCTTGGTAGTTTGGTCTGCCCTGTTCCCATGATGCACTGGGCCAGGGACAGACTAATTTGCATGTAGCCAGGTTCTGAGCTGGGATGGTGCAGTGAGCTAAAAAACAGTGATGGATCAAGCCCTGATCTGTTGACTGGGTAGGAGTGTTCTGCTTAATTCAGATACTCTGTCCATCACCACCCCCTTTTCTGAATCGCTTTGTCCACCATAAGCGTGGAAGGGTATGCTCAGACATGAGTCCCTTGCTCACTTCACCTTCAGGATTCAAGCAAGCTGGGCCGAAGACGGCTGTATTGCCAGAAACAGGTCCCCGGAAGCTTGTTTCCTTTCCAGTAAAAGAATTGGCTTGGTAGTTTGGTCTGCCCTGTTCCCATGATGCACTGGGCCAGGGACAGACTAATTTGCATGTAGCCAGGTTCTGAGCTGGGATGGTGCAGTGAGCTAAAAAACGGTGATGGATCAAGCCCTGATCTGTTGACTGGGTAGGAGTGTTCTGCTTAATTCAGATACTCTGTCCATCACCACCCCCTTTTCTGAATCGTTTTGTCCACCATAAGCGTGGAAGGGTATGCTCAGAAATGAGTCCCTTGTTCACTGCATCATCAGGATTCAAGCAAGCCGGGCCGAAGACGGCTGTAATGCCAGAAACCGGTCCCCGGAAGCTTGTTTCCTTTCCAGTAAAAGAATTGGCTTGGTAGTTTGGTCTGCCCTGTTCCCATGATGCACTGGGCCAGGGACAGACTAATTTGCATGTAGCCAGGTTCTGAGCTGGGATGGTGCAGTGAGCTAAAAAACGGTGATGGATCAAGCCCTGATCTGTTGACTGGGTAGGAGTGTTCTGCTTAATTCAGATACTCTGTCCATCACCACCCCCTTTTCTGAATCGTTTTGTCCACCATAAGCGTGGAAGGGTATGCTCAGACATGAGTCCCTTGCTCACTGCACCATCAAGATTCAAGCAAGCCGGGCCGAAGATGGCTGTACTGTCAGAAACCGGTCCCCGGAAGCTTGTTTCCTTTCCAGTAAAAGAATTGGCTTGGTAGTTTGGTCTGCCCTGTTCCCATGATGCACTGGGCCAGGGACAGACTAATTTGCATGTAGCCAGGTTCTGAGCTGGGATGGTGCAGTGAGCTAAAAAACAGTGATGGATCAAGCCCTGATCTGTTGACTGGGTAGGAGTGTTCTGCTTAATTCAGATACTCTGTCCATCACCACCCCCTTTTCTGAATCGTTTTGTCCACCATAAGCGTGGAAGGGTATGCTCAGACATGAGTCCCTTGCTCACTTCACCTTCAGGATTCAAGCAAGCTGGGCCGAAGACGGCTGTATTGCCAGAAACAGGTCCCCGGAAGCTTGTTTCCTTTCCAGTAAAAGAATTGGCTTGGTAGTTTGGTCTGCCCTGTTCCCATGATGCACTGGGCCAGGGACAGACTAATTTGCATGTAGCCAGGTTCTGAGCTGGGATGGTGCAGTGAGCTAAAAAACGGTGATGGATCAAGCCCTGATCTGTTGACTGGGTAGGAGTGTTCTGCTTAATTCAGATACTCTGTCCATCACCACCCCCTTTTCTGAATCGTTTTGTCCACCATAAGCGTGGAAGGGTATGCTCAGAAATGAGTCCCTTGTTCACTGCATCATCAGGATTCAAGCAAGCCGGGCCGAAGACGGCTGTAATGCCAGAAACAGGTCCCCGGAAGCTTGTTTCCTTTCCAGTAAAAGAATTGGCTTGGTAGTTTGGTCTGCCCTGTTCCCATGATGCACTGGGCCAGGGACAGACTAATTTGCATGTAGCCAGGTTCTGAGCTGGGATGGTGCAGTGAGCTAAAAAACGGTGATGGATCAAGCCCTGATCTGTTGACTGGGTAGGAGTGTTCTGCTTAATTCAGATACTCTGTCCATCACCACCCCCTTTTCTGAATCATTTTGTCCACCATAAGCGTGGAAGGGTATGCTCAGACATGAGTCCCTTGCTCACTGCACCATCAGGATTCAAGCAAGCCGGGCCGAAGATGGCTGTACTGTCAGAAACCGGTCCCCGGAAGCTTGTTTCCTTTCCAGTAAAAAAATTGGCTTGGTAGTTTGGTCTGACCTGTTCCCATGATGCACTGGGCCAGGGACAGACTAATTTGCATGTATCCAGGTTCTGAGCTGGGATGGTGCAGTGAGCTAAAAAACAGTGATGGATCAAGCCCTGATCTGTTGACTGGGTAGGAGTGTTCTGCTTAATTCAGATACTCTGTCCATCACCACCCCCTTTTCTGAATCGTTTTGTCCACCATAAGCGTGGAAGGGTATGCTCAGACATGAGTCCCTTGCTCACTTCACCTTCAGGATTCAAGCAAGCTGGGCCGAAGACGGCTGTATTGCCAGAAACAGGTCCCCGGAAGCTTGTTTCCTTTCCAGTAAAAGAATTGGCTTGGTAGTTTGGTCTGCCCTGTTCCCATGATGCACTGGGCCAGGGACAGACTAATTTGCATGTAGCCAGGTTCTGAGCTGGGATGGTGCAGTGAGCTAAAAAACGGTGATGGATCAAGCCCTGATCTGTTGACTGGGTAGGAGTGTTCTGCTTAATTCAGATACTCTGTCCATCACCACCCCCTTTTCTGAATCGTTTTGTCCACCATAAGCGTGAAAGGGTATGCTCAGACATGAGTCCCTTGCTCACTGCACCATCAGGATTCAAGCAAGCCGGGCCGAAGACGGCTGTAATGCCAGAAACCGGTCCCCGGAAGCTTGTTTCCTTTCCAGTAAAAGAATTGGCTTGGTAGTTTGGTCTGCCCTGTTCCCATGATGCACTGGGCCAGGGACAGACTAATTTGCATGTAGCCAGGTTCTGAGCTGGGATGGTGCAGTGAGCTAAAAAACGGTGATGGATCAAGCCCTGATCTGTTGACTGGGTAGGAGTGTTCTGCTTATTTCAGATACTCTGTCCATCACCACCCCCTTTTCTGAATCGTTTTGTCCACCATAAGCGTGGAAGGGTATGCTCAGAAATGAGTCCCTTGTTCACTGCATCATCAGGATTCAAGCAAGCCGGGCCGAAGACGGCTGTAATGCCAGAAACCGGTCCCCGGAAGCTTGTTTCCTTTCCAGTAAAAGAATTGGCTTGGTAGTTTGGTCTGCCCTGTTCCCATGATGCACTGGGCCAGGGACAGACTAATTTGCATGTAGCCAGGTTCTGAGCTGGGATAGTGCAGTGAGCTAAAAAACGGTGATGGATCAAGCCCTGATCTGTTGACTGGGTAGGAGTGTTCTGCTTAATTCAGATACTCTGTCCATCACCACCCCCTTTTCTGAATCGTTTTGTCCACCATAAGCGTGGAAGGGTATGCTCAGACATGAGTCCCTTGCTCACTTCACCTTCAGGATTCAAGCAAGCTGGGCCGAAGACGGCTGTATTGCCAGAAACAGGTCCCCGGAAGCTTGTTTCCTTTCCAGTAAAAGAATTGGCTTGGTAGTTTGGTCTGCCCTGTTCCCATGATGCACTGGGCCAGGGACAGACTAATTTGCATGTAGCCAGGTTCTGAGCTGGGATGGTGCAGTGAGCTAAAAAACGGTGATGGATCAAGCCCTGATCTGTTGACTGGGTAGGAGTGTTCTGCTTAATTCAGATACTCTGTCCATCACCACCCCCTTTTCTGAATCGTCTTGTCCACCATAAGCGTGGAAGGGTATGCTCAGACATGAGTCCCTTGCTCACTGCACCATCAGGATTCAAGCAAGCCGGGCCGAAGACGGCTGTAATGCCAGAAACCGGTCCCCGGAAGCTTGTTTCCTTTCCAGTAAAAGAATTGGCTTGGTAGTTTGGTCTGCCCTGTTCCCATGATGCACTGGGCCAGGGACAGACTAATTTGCATGTAGCCAGGTTCTGAGCTGGGACGGTGCAGTGAGCTAAAAAACGGTGATGGGTCAAGCCCTGATCTGTTGACTGGGTAGGAGTGTTCTGCTTAATTCAGATACTCTGTCCATCACCACCCCCTTTTCTGAATCGTTTTGTCTACCATAAGCGTGGAAGGGTATGCTCAGACATGAGTCCCTTGCTCACTGCACCATCAAGATTCAAGCAAGCCGGGCCGAAGACGGCTGTAATGCCAGAAACCGGTCCCCGGAAGCTTGTTTCCTTTCCAGTAAAAGAATTGGCTTGGTAGTTTGGTCTGCCCTGTTCCCATGATGCACTGGGCCAGGGACAGACTAATTTGCATGTAGCCAGGTTCTGAGCTGGGATGGTGCAGTGAGCTAAAAAACGGTGATGGATCAAGCCCTGATCTGTTGACTGGGTAGGAGTGTTCTGCTTAATTCAGATACTCTGTCCATCACCACCCCCTTTTCTGAATCATTTTGTCCACCATAAGCGTGGAAGGGTATGCTCAGACATGAGTCCCTTGCTCACTGCACCATCAGGATTCAAGCAAGCCGGGCCGAAGATGGCTGTACTGTCAGAAACCGGTCCCCGGAAGCTTGTTTCCTTTCCAGTAAAAGAATTGGCTTGGTAGTTTGGTCTGCCCTGTTCCCATGATGCACTGGGCCAGGGACAGACTAATTTGCATGTAGCCAGGTTCTGAGCTGGGATGGTGCAGTGAGCTAAAAAACAGTGATGGATCAAGCCCTGATCTGTTGACTGGGTAGGAGTGTTCTGCTTAATTCAGATACTCTGTCCATCACCACCCCCTTTTCTGAATCGTTTTGTCCACCATAAGCGTGGAAGGGTATGCTCAGACATGAGTCCCTTGCTCACTTCACCTTCAGGATTCAAGCAAGCTGGGCCGAAGACGGCTGTATTGCCAGAAACAGGTCCCCGGAAGCTCGTTTCCTTTCCAGTAAAAGAATTGGCTTGGTAGTTTGGTCTGCCCTGTTCCCATGATGCACTGGGCCAGGGACAGACTAATTTGCATGTAGCCAGGTTCTGAGCTGGGATGGTGCAGTGAGCTAAAAAACGGTGATGGATCAGGCCCTGATCTGTTGACTGGGTAGGAGTGTTCTGCTTAATTCAGATACTCTGTCCATCACCACCCCCTTTTCTGAATCGTTTTGTCCACCATAAGCGTGGAAGGGTATGCTCAGACATGAGTCCCTTGCTCACTGCAACATCAGGATTCAAGCAAGCCGGGCCGAAGACGGCTGTAATGCCAGAAACCGGTCCCCGGAAGCTTGTTTCCTTTCCAGTAAAAGAATTGGCTTGGTAGTTTGGTCTGCCCTGTTCCCATGATGCACTGGGCCAGGGACAGACTAATTTGCATGTAGCCAGGTTCTGAGCTGGGATGGTGCAGTGAGCTAAAAAACGGTGATGGATCAAGCCCTGATCTCTTGACTGGGTAGGAGTGTTCTGCTTAATTCAGATACTCTGTCCATCACCACCCCCTTTTCTGAATCGTTTTGTCCACCATAAGCGTTGAAGGGTATGCTCAGACATGAGTCCCTTGCTCACTGCACCATCAGGATTCAAGCAAGCCGGGCCGAAGACGGCTGTAATGCCAGAAACCGGTCCCCGGAAGCTTGTTTCCTTTCCAGTAAAAGAATTGGCTTGGTAGTTTGGTCTGCCCTGTTCCCATGATGCACTGGGCCAGGGACAGACTAATTTGCATGTAGCCAGGTTCTGAGCTGGGATGGTGCAGTGAGCTAAAAAACGGTGATGGGTCAAGCCCTGATCTGTTGACTGGGTAGGAGTGTTCTGCTTAATTCAGATACTCTGTCCATCACCACCCCCTTTTCTGAATCGTTTTGTCTACCATAAGCGTGGAAGGGTATGCTCAGACATGAGTCCCTTGCTCACTGCACCATCAAGATTCAAGCAAGCCGGGCCGAAGACGGCTGTAATGCCAGAAACCGGTCCCCGGAAGCTTGTTTCCTTTCCAGTAAAAGAATTGGCTTGGTAGTTTGGTCTGCCCTGTTCCCATGATGCACTGGGCCAGGGACAGACTAATTTGCATGTAGCCAGGTTCTGAGCTGGGATGGTGCAGTGAGCTAAAAAACGGTGATGGATCAAGCCCTGATCTGTTGACTGGGTAGGAGTGTTCTGCTTAATTCAGATACTCTGTCCATCACCACCCCCTTTTCTGAATCATTTTGTCCACCATAAGCGTGGAAGGGTATGCTCAGACATGAGTCCCTTGCTCACTGCACCATCAGGATTCAAGCAAGCCGGGCCGAAGATGGCTGTACTGTCAGAAACCGGTCCCCGGAAGCTTGTTTCCTTTCCAGTAAAAGAATTGGCTTGGTAGTTTGGTCTGCCCTGTTCCCATGATGCACTGGGCCAGGGACAGACTAATTTGCATGTAGCCAGGTTCTGAGCTGGGATGGTGCAGTGAGCTAAAAAACAGTGATGGATCAAGCCCTGATCTGTTGACTGGGTAGGAGTGTTCTGCTTAATTCAGATACTCTGTCCATCACCACCCCCTTTTCTGAATCGCTTTGTCCACCATAAGCGTGGAAGGGTATGCTCAGACATGAGTCCCTTGCTCACTTCACCTTCAGGATTCAAGCAAGCTGGGCCGAAGACGGCTGTATTGCCAGAAACAGGTCCCCGGAAGCTTGTTTCCTTTCCAGTAAAAGAATTGGCTTGGTAGTTTGGTCTGCCCTGTTCCCATGATGCACTGGGCCAGGGACAGACTAATTTGCATGTAGCCAGGTTCTGAGCTGGGATGGTGCAGTGAGCTAAAAAACGGTGATGGATCAAGCCCTGATCTGTTGACTGGGTAGGAGTGTTCTGCTTAATTCAGATACTCTGTCCATCACCACCCCCTTTTCTGAATCGTTTTGTCCACCATAAGCGTGGAAGGGTATGCTCAGAAATGAGTCCCTTGTTCACTGCATCATCAGGATTCAAGCAAGCCGGGCCGAAGACGGCTGTAATGCCAGAAACCGGTCCCCGGAAGCTTGTTTCCTTTCCAGTAAAAGAATTGGCTTGGTAGTTTGGTCTGCCCTGTTCCCATGATGCACTGGGCCAGGGACAGACTAATTTGCATGTAGCCAGGTTCTGAGCTGGGATGGTGCAGTGAGCTAAAAAACGGTGATGGATCAAGCCCTGATCTCTTGACTGGGTAGGAGTGTTCTGCTTAATTCAGATACTCTGTCCATCACCACCCCCTTTTCTGAATCGTTTTGTCCACCATAAGCGTTGAAGGGTATGCTCAGACATGAGTCCCTTGCTCACTGCACCATCAGGATTCAAGCAAGCCAGGCCGAAGACGGCTGTAATGCCAGAAACCGGTCCCCGGAAGCTTGTTTCCTTTCCAGTAAAAGAATTGGCTTGGTAGTTTGGTCTGCCCTGTTCCCATGATGCACTGGGCCAGGGACAGACTAATTTGCATGTAGCCAGGTTCTGAGCTGGGATGGTGCAGTGAGCTAAAAAACGGTGATGGGTCAAGCCCTGATCTGTTGACTGGGTAGGAGTGTTCTGCTTAATTCAGATACTCTGTCCATCACCACCCCCTTTTCTGAATCGTTTTGTCTACCATAAGCGTGGAAGGGTATGCTCAGACATGAGTCCCTTGCTCACTGCACCATCAAGATTCAAGCAAGCCGGGCCGAAGACGGCTGTAATGCCAGAAACCGGTCCCCGGAAGCTTGTTTCCTTTCCAGTAAAAGAATTGGCTTGGTAGTTTGGTCTGCCCTGTTCCCATGATGCACTGGGCCAGGGACAGACTAATTTGCATGTAGCCAGGTTCTGAGCTGGGATGGTGCAGTGAGCTAAAAAACGGTGATGGATCAAGCCCTGATCTGTTGACTGGGTAGGAGTGTTCTGCTTAATTCAGATACTCTGTCCATCACCACCCCCTTTTCTGAATCATTTTGTCCACCATAAGCGTGGAAGGGTATGCTCAGACATGAGTCCCTTGCTCACTGCACCATCAGGATTCAAGCAAGCCGGGCCGAAGATGGCTGTACTGTCAGAAACCGGTCCCCGGAAGCTTGTTTCCTTTCCAGTAAAAGAATTGGCTTGGTAGTTTGGTCTGCCCTGTTCCCATGATGCACTGGGCCAGGGACAGACTAATTTGCATGTAGCCAGGTTCTGAGCTGGGATGGTGCAGTGAGCTAAAAAACAGTGATGGATCAAGCCCTGATCTGTTGACTGGGTAGGAGTGTTCTGCTTAATTCAGATACTCTGTCCATCACCACCCCCTTTTCTGAATCGCTTTGTCCACCATAAGCGTGGAAGGGTATGCTCAGACATGAGTCCCTTGCTCACTTCACCTTCAGGATTCAAGCAAGCTGGGCCGAAGACGGCTGTATTGCCAGAAACAGGTCCCCGGAAGCTTGTTTCCTTTCCAGTAAAAGAATTGGCTTGGTAGTTTGGTCTGCCCTGTTCCCATGATGCACTGGGCCAGGGACAGACTAATTTGCATGTAGCCAGGTTCTGAGCTGGGATGGTGCAGTGAGCTAAAAAACGGTGATGGATCAAGCCCTGATCTGTTGACTGGGTAGGAGTGTTCTGCTTAATTCAGATACTCTGTCCATCACCACCCCCTTTTCTGAATCGTTTTGTCCACCATAAGCGTGGAAGGGTATGCTCAGAAATGAGTCCCTTGTTCACTGCATCATCAGGATTCAAGCAAGCCGGGCCGAAGACGGCTGTAATGCCAGAAACCGGTCCCCGGAAGCTTGTTTCCTTTCCAGTAAAAGAATTGGCTTGGTAGTTTGGTCTGCCCTGTTCCCATGATGCACTGGGCCAGGGACAGACTAATTTGCATGTAGCCAGGTTCTGAGCTGGGATGGTGCAGTGAGCTAAAAAACGGTGATGGATCAAGCCCTGATCTGTTGACTGGGTAGGAGTGTTCTGCTTAATTCAGATACTCTGTCCATCACCACCCCCTTTTCTGAATCGTTTTGTCCACCATAAGCGTGGAAGGGTATGCTCAGACATGAGTCCCTTGCTCACTGCACCATCAGGATTCAAGCAAGCCGGGCCGAAGATGGCTGTACTGTCAGAAACCGGTCCCCGGAAGCTTGTTTCCTTTCCAGTAAAAGAATTGGCTTGGTAGTTTGGTCTGCCCTGTTCCCATGATGCACTGGGCCAGGGACAGACTAATTTGCATGTAGCCAGGTTCTGAGCTGGGATGGTGCAGTGAGCTAAAAAACAGTGATGGATCAAGCCCTGATCTGTTGACTGGGTAGGAGTGTTCTGCTTAATTCAGATACTCTGTCCATCACCACCCCCTTTTCTGAATCGTTTTGTCCACCATAAGCGTGGAAGGGTATGCTCAGACATGAGTCCCTTGCTCACTTCACCTTCAGGATTCAAGCAAGCTGGGCCGAAGACGGCTGTATTGCCAGAAACAGGTCCCCGGAAGCTTGTTTCCTTTCCAGTAAAAGAATTGGCTTGGTAGTTTGGTCTGCCCTGTTCCCATGATGCACTGGGCCAGGGACAGACTAATTTGCATGTAGCCAGGTTCTGAGCTGGGATGGTGCAGTGAGCTAAAAAACGGTGATGGATCAAGCCCTGATCTGTTGACTGGGTAGGAGTGTTCTGCTTAATTCAGATACTCTGTCCATCACCACCCCCTTTTCTGAATCGTTTTGTCCACCATAAGCGTGGAAGGGTATGCTCAGAAATGAGTCCCTTGTTCACTGCATCATCAGGATTCAAGCAAGCCGGGCCGAAGACGGCTGTAATGCCAGAAACAGGTCCCCGGAAGCTTGTTTCCTTTCCAGTAAAAGAATTGGCTTGGTAGTTTGGTCTGCCCTGTTCCCATGATGCACTGGGCCAGGGACAGACTAATTTGCATGTAGCCAGGTTCTGAGCTGGGATGGTGCAGTGAGCTAAAAAACGGTGATGGATCAAGCCCTGATCTGTTGACTGGGTAGGAGTGTTCTGCTTAATTCAGATACTCTGTCCATCACCACCCCCTTTTCTGAATCATTTTGTCCACCATAAGCGTGGAAGGGTATGCTCAGACATGAGTCCCTTGCTCACTGCACCATCAGGATTCAAGCAAGCCGGGCCGAAGATGGCTGTACTGTCAGAAACCGGTCCCCGGAAGCTTGTTTCCTTTCCAGTAAAAGAATTGGCTTGGTAGTTTGGTCTGACCTGTTCCCATGATGCACTGGGCCAGGGACAGACTAATTTGCATGTATCCAGGTTCTGAGCTGGGATGGTGCAGTGAGCTAAAAAACAGTGATGGATCAAGCCCTGATCTGTTGACTGGGTAGGAGTGTTCTGCTTAATTCAGATACTCTGTCCATCACCACCCCCTTTTCTGAATCGTTTTGTCCACCATAAGCGTGGAAGGGTATGCTCAGACATGAGTCCCTTGCTCACTTCACCTTCAGGATTCAAGCAAGCTGGGCCGAAGACGGCTGTATTGCCAGAAACAGGTCCCCGGAAGCTTGTTTCCTTTCCAGTAAAAGAATTGGCTTGGTAGTTTGGTCTGCCCTGTTCCCATGATGCACTGGGCCAGGGACAGACTAATTTGCATGTAGCCAGGTTCTGAGCTGGGATGGTGCAGTGAGCTAAAAAACGGTGATGGATCAAGCCCTGATCTGTTGACTGGGTAGGAGTGTTCTGCTTAATTCAGATACTCTGTCCATCACCACCCCCTTTTCTGAATCGTTTTGTCCACCATAAGCGTGAAAGGGTATGCTCAGACATGAGTCCCTTGCTCACTGCACCATCAGGATTCAAGCAAGCCGGGCCGAAGACGGCTGTAATGCCAGAAACCGGTCCCCGGAAGCTTGTTTCCTTTCCAGTAAAAGAATTGGCTTGGTAGTTTGGTCTGCCCTGTTCCCATGATGCACTGGGCCAGGGACAGACTAATTTGCATGTAGCCAGGTTCTGAGCTGGGATAGTGCAGTGAGCTAAAAAACGGTGATGGATCAAGCCCTGATCTGTTGACTGGGTAGGAGTGTTCTGCTTAATTCAGATACTCTGTCCATCACCACCCCCTTTTCTGAATCGTTTTGTCCACCATAAGCGTGGAAGGGTATGCTCAGACATGAGTCCCTTGCTCACTTCACCTTCAGGATTCAAGCAAGCTGGGCCGAAGACGGCTGTATTGCCAGAAACAGGTCCCCGGAAGCTTGTTTCCTTTCCAGTAAAAGAATTGGCTTGGTAGTTTGGTCTGCCCTGTTCCCATGATGCACTGGGCCAGGGACAGACTAATTTGCATGTAGCCAGGTTCTGAGCTGGGATGGTGCAGTGAGCTAAAAAACGGTGATGGATCAAGCCCTGATCTGTTGACTGGGTAGGAGTGTTCTGCTTAATTCAGATACTCTGTCCATCACCACCCCCTTTTCTGAATCGTCTTGTCCACCATAAGCGTGGAAGGGTATGCTCAGACATGAGTCCCTTGCTCACTGCACCATCAGGATTCAAGCAAGCCGGGCCGAAGACGGCTGTAATGCCAGAAACCGGTCCCCGGAAGCTTGTTTCCTTTCCAGTAAAAGAATTGGCTTGGTAGTTTGGTCTGCCCTGTTCCCATGATGCACTGGGCCAGGGACAGACTAATTTGCATGTAGCCAGGTTCTGAGCTGGGACGGTGCAGTGAGCTAAAAAACGGTGATGGGTCAAGCCCTGATCTGTTGACTGGGTAGGAGTGTTCTGCTTAATTCAGATACTCTGTCCATCACCACCCCCTTTTCTGAATCGTTTTGTCTACCATAAGCGTGGAAGGGTATGCTCAGACATGAGTCCCTTGCTCACTGCACCATCAGGATTCAAGCAAGCCGGGCCGAAGATGGCTGTACTGTCAGAAACCGGTCCCCGGAAGCTTGTTTCCTTTCCAGTAAAAGAATTGGCTTGGTAGTTTGGTCTGCCCTGTTCCCATGATGCACTGGGCCAGGGACAGACTAATTTGCATGTAGCCAGGTTCTGAGCTGGGATGGTGCAGTGAGCTAAAAAACAGTGATGGATCAAGCCCTGATCTGTTGACTGGGTAGGAGTGTTCTGCTTAATTCAGATACTCTGTCCATCACCACCCCCTTTTCTGAATCGTTTTGTCCACCATAAGCGTGGAAGGGTATGCTCAGACATGAGTCCCTTGCTCACTTCACCTTCAGGATTCAAGCAAGCTGGGCCGAAGACGGCTGTATTGCCAGAAACAGGTCCCCGGAAGCTCGTTTCCTTTCCAGTAAAAGAATTGGCTTGGTAGTTTGGTCTGCCCTGTTCCCATGATGCACTGGGCCAGGGACAGACTAATTTGCATGTAGCCAGGTTCTGAGCTGGGATGGTGCAGTGAGCTAAAAAACGGTGATGGATCAGGCCCTGATCTGTTGACTGGGTAGGAGTGTTCTGCTTAATTCAGATACTCTGTCCATCACCACCCCCTTTTCTGAATCGTTTTGTCCACCATAAGCGTGGAAGGGTATGCTCAGACATGAGTCCCTTGCTCACTGCAACATCAGGATTCAAGCAAGCCGGGCCGAAGACGGCTGTAATGCCAGAAACCGGTCCCCGGAAGCTTGTTTCCTTTCCAGTAAAAGAATTGGCTTGGTAGTTTGGTCTGCCCTGTTCCCATGATGCACTGGGCCAGGGACAGACTAATTTGCATGTAGCCAGGTTCTGAGCTGGGATGGTGCAGTGAGCTAAAAAACGGTGATGGATCAAGCCCTGATCTCTTGACTGGGTAGGAGTGTTCTGCTTAATTCAGATACTCTGTCCATCACCACCCCCTTTTCTGAATCGTTTTGTCCACCATAAGCGTTGAAGGGTATGCTCAGACATGAGTCCCTTGCTCACTGCACCATCAGGATTCAAGCAAGCCGGGCCGAAGACGGCTGTAATGCCAGAAACCGGTCCCCGGAAGCTTGTTTCCTTTCCAGTAAAAGAATTGGCTTGGTAGTTTGGTCTGCCCTGTTCCCATGATGCACTGGGCCAGGGACAGACTAATTTGCATGTAGCCAGGTTCTGAGCTGGGATGGTGCAGTGAGCTAAAAAACGGTGATGGGTCAAGCCCTGATCTGTTGACTGGGTAGGAGTGTTCTGCTTAATTCAGATACTCTGTCCATCACCACCCCCTTTTCTGAATCGTTTTGTCTACCATAAGCGTGGAAGGGTATGCTCAGACATGAGTCCCTTGCTCACTGCACCATCAAGATTCAAGCAAGCCGGGCCGAAGACGGCTGTAATGCCAGAAACCGGTCCCCGGAAGCTTGTTTCCTTTCCAGTAAAAGAATTGGCTTGGTAGTTTGGTCTGCCCTGTTCCCATGATGCACTGGGCCAGGGACAGACTAATTTGCATGTAGCCAGGTTCTGAGCTGGGATGGTGCAGTGAGCTAAAAAACGGTGATGGATCAAGCCCTGATCTGTTGACTGGGTAGGAGTGTTCTGCTTAATTCAGATACTCTGTCCATCACCACCCCCTTTTCTGAATCATTTTGTCCACCATAAGCGTGGAAGGGTATGCTCAGACATGAGTCCCTTGCTCACTGCACCATCAGGATTCAAGCAAGCCGGGCCGAAGATGGCTGTACTGTCAGAAACCGGTCCCCGGAAGCTTGTTTCCTTTCCAGTAAAAGAATTGGCTTGGTAGTTTGGTCTGCCCTGTTCCCATGATGCACTGGGCCAGGGACAGACTAATTTGCATGTAGCCAGGTTCTGAGCTGGGATGGTGCAGTGAGCTAAAAAACAGTGATGGATCAAGCCCTGATCTGTTGACTGGGTAGGAGTGTTCTGCTTAATTCAGATACTCTGTCCATCACCACCCCCTTTTCTGAATCGCTTTGTCCACCATAAGCGTGGAAGGGTATGCTCAGACATGAGTCCCTTGCTCACTGCACCATCAGGATTCAAGCAAGCTGGGCCGAAGACGGCTGTATTGCCAGAAACAGGTCCCCGGAAGCTTGTTTCCTTTCCAGTAAAAGAATTGGCTTGGTAGTTTGGTCTGCCCTGTTCCCATGATGCACTGGGCCAGGGACAGACTAATTTGCATGTAGCCAGGTTCTGAGCTGGGATGGTGCAGTGAGCTAAAAAACGGTGATGGATCAAGCCCTGATCTGTTGACTGGGTAGGAGTGTTCTGCTTAATTCAGATACTCTGTCCATCACCACCCCCTTTTCTGAATCGTTTTGTCCACCATAAGCGTGGAAGGGTATGCTCAGAAATGAGTCCCTTGTTCACTGCATCATCAGGATTCAAGCAAGCCGGGCCGAAGACGGCTGTAATGCCAGAAACCGGTCCCCGGAAGCTTGTTTCCTTTCCAGTAAAAGAATTGGCTTGGTAGTTTGGTCTGCCCTGTTCCCATGATGCACTGGGCCAGGGACAGACTAATTTGCATGTAGCCAGGTTCTGAGCTGGGATGGTGCAGTGAGCTAAAAAACGGTGATGGATCAAGCCCTGATCTGTTGACTGGGTAGGAGTGTTCTGCTTAATTCAGATACTCTGTCCATCACCACCCCCTTTTCTGAATCGTCTTGTCCACCATAAGCGTGGAAGGGTATGCTCAGACATGAGTCCCTTGCTCACTGCACCATCAGGATTCAAGCAAGCCGGGCCGAAGACGGCTGTAATGCCAGAAACCGGTCCCCGGAAGCTTGTTTCCTTTCCAGTAAAAGAATTGGCTTGGTAGTTTGGTCTGCCCTGTTCCCATGATGCACTGGGCCAGGGACAGACTAATTTGCATGTAGCCAGGTTCTGAGCTGGGACGGTGCAGTGAGCTAAAAAACGGTGATGGGTCAAGCCCTGATCTGTTGACTGGGTAGGAGTGTTCTGCTTAATTCAGATACTCTGTCCATCACCACCCCCTTTTCTGAATCGTTTTGTCTACCATAAGCGTGGAAGGGTATGCTCAGACATGAGTCCCTTGCTCACTGCACCATCAAGATTCAAGCAAGCCGGGCCGAAGACGGCTGTAATGCCAGAAACCGGTCCCCGGAAGCTTGTTTCCTTTCCAGTAAAAGAATTGGCTTGGTAGTTTGGTCTGCCCTGTTCCCATGATGCACTGGGCCAGGGACAGACTAATTTGCATGTAGCCAGGTTCTGAGCTGGGATGGTGCAGTGAGCTAAAAAACGGTGATGGATCAAGCCCTGATCTGTTGACTGGGTAGGAGTGTTCTGCTTAATTCAGATACTCTGTCCATCACCAGCCCCTTTTCTGAATCATTTTGTCCACCATAAGCGTGGAAGGGTATGCTCAGACATGAGTCCCTTGCTCACTGCACCATCAGGATTCAAGCAAGCCGGGCCGAAGATGGCTGTACTGTCAGAAACCGGTCCCCGGAAGCTTGTTTCCTTTCCAGTAAAAGAATTGGCTTGGTAGTTTGGTCTGCTCTGTTCCCATGATGCACTGGGCCAGGGACAGACTAATTTGCATGTAGCCAGGTTCTGAGCTGGGATGGTGCAGTGAGCTAAAAAACAGTGATGGATCAAGCCCTGATCTGTTGACTGGGTAGGAGTGTTCTGCTTAATTCAGATACTCTGTCCATCACCACCCCCTTTTCTGAATCGTTTTGTCCACCATAAGCGTGGAAGGGTATGCTCAGACATGAGTCCCTTGCTCACTTCACCTTCAGGATTCAAGCAAGCTGGGCCGAAGACGGCTGTATTGCCAGAAACAGGTCCCCGGAAGCTCGTTTCCTTTCCAGTAAAAGAATTGGCTTGGTAGTTTGGTCTGCCCTGTTCCCATGATGCACTGGGCCAGGGACAGACTAATTTGCATGTAGCCAGGTTCTGAGCTGGGATGGTGCAGTGAGCTAAAAAACGGTGATGGATCAGGCCCTGATCTGTTGACTGGGTAGGAGTGTTCTGCTTAATTCAGATACTCTGTCCATCACCACCCCCTTTTCTGAATCGTTTTGTCCACCATAAGCGTGGAAGGGTATGCTCAGACATGAGTCCCTTGCTCACTGCAACATCAGGATTCAAGCAAGCCGGGCCGAAGACGGCTGTAATGCCAGAAACCGGTCCCCGGAAGCTTGTTTCCTTTCCAGTAAAAGAATTGGCTTGGTAGTTTGGTCTGCCCTGTTCCCATGATGCACTGGGCCAGGGACAGACTAATTTGCATGTAGCCAGGTTCTGAGCTGGGATGGTGCAGTGAGCTAAAAAACGGTGATGGATCAAGCCCTGATCTCTTGACTGGGTAGGAGTGTTCTGCTTAATTCAGATACTCTGTCCATCACCACCCCCTTTTCTGAATCGTTTTGTCCACCATAAGCGTTGAAGGGTATGCTCAGACATGAGTCCCTTGCTCACTGCACCATCAGGATTCAAGCAAGCCGGGCCGAAGACGGCTGTAATGCCAGAAACCGGTCCCCGGAAGCTTGTTTCCTTTCCAGTAAAAGAATTGGCTTGGTAGTTTGGTCTGCCCTGTTCCCATGATGCACTGGGCCAGGGACAGACTAATTTGCATGTAGCCAGGTTCTGAGCTGGGATGGTGCAGTGAGCTAAAAAACGGTGATGGGTCAAGCCCTGATCTGTTGACTGGGTAGGAGTGTTCTGCTTAATTCAGATACTCTGTCCATCACCACCCCCTTTTCTGAATCGTTTTGTCTACCATAAGCGTGGAAGGGTATGCTCAGACATGAGTCCCTTGCTCACTGCACCATCAAGATTCAAGCAAGCCGGGCCGAAGACGGCTGTAATGCCAGAAACCGGTCCCCGGAAGCTTGTTTCCTTTCCAGTAAAAGAATTGGCTTGGTAGTTTGGTCTGCCCTGTTCCCATGATGCACTGGGCCAGGGACAGACTAATTTGCATGTAGCCAGGTTCTGAGCTGGGATGGTGCAGTGAGCTAAAAAACGGTGATGGATCAAGCCCTGATCTGTTGACTGGGTAGGAGTGTTCTGCTTAATTCAGATACTCTGTCCATCACCACCCCCTTTTCTGAATCATTTTGTCCACCATAAGCGTGGAAGGGTATGCTCAGACATGAGTCCCTTGCTCACTGCACCATCAGGATTCAAGCAAGCCGGGCCGAAGATGGCTGTACTGTCAGAAACCGGTCCCCGGAAGCTTGTTTCCTTTCCAGTAAAAGAATTGGCTTGGTAGTTTGGTCTGCCCTGTTCCCATGATGCACTGGGCCAGGGACAGACTAATTTGCATGTAGCCAGGTTCTGAGCTGGGATGGTGCAGTGAGCTAAAAAACAGTGATGGATCAAGCCCTGATCTGTTGACTGGGTAGGAGTGTTCTGCTTAATTCAGATACTCTGTCCATCACCACCCCCTTTTCTGAATCGCTTTGTCCACCATAAGCGTGGAAGGGTATGCTCAGACATGAGTCCCTTGCTCACTTCACCTTCAGGATTCAAGCAAGCTGGGCCGAAGACGGCTGTATTGCCAGAAACAGGTCCCCGGAAGCTTGTTTCCTTTCCAGTAAAAGAATTGGCTTGGTAGTTTGGTCTGCCCTGTTCCCATGATGCACTGGGCCAGGGACAGACTAATTTGCATGTAGCCAGGTTCTGAGCTGGGATGGTGCAGTGAGCTAAAAAACGGTGATGGATCAAGCCCTGATCTGTTGACTGGGTAGGAGTGTTCTGCTTAATTCAGATACTCTGTCCATCACCACCCCCTTTTCTGAATCGTTTTGTCCACCATAAGCGTGGAAGGGTATGCTCAGAAATGAGTCCCTTGTTCACTGCATCATCAGGATTCAAGCAAGCCGGGCCGAAGACGGCTGTAATGCCAGAAACCGGTCCCCGGAAGCTTGTTTCCTTTCCAGTAAAAGAATTGGCTTGGTAGTTTGGTCTGCCCTGTTCCCATGATGCACTGGGCCAGGGACAGACTAATTTGCATGTAGCCAGGTTCTGAGCTGGGATGGTGCAGTGAGCTAAAAAACGGTGATGGATCAAGCCCTGATCTGTTGACTGGGTAGGAGTGTTCTGCTTAATTCAGATACTCTGTCCATCACCACCCCCTTTTCTGAATCGTTTTGTCCACCATAAGCGTGGAAGGGTATGCTCAGACATGAGTCCCTTGCTCACTGCACCATCAGGATTCAAGCAAGCCGGGCCGAAGATGGCTGTACTGTCAGAAACCGGTCCCCGGAAGCTTGTTTCCTTTCCAGTAAAAGAATTGGCTTGGTAGTTTGGTCTGCCCTGTTCCCATGATGCACTGGGCCAGGGACAGACTAATTTGCATGTAGCCAGGTTCTGAGCTGGGATGGTGCAGTGAGCTAAAAAACAGTGATGGATCAAGCCCTGATCTGTTGACTGGGTAGGAGTGTTCTGCTTAATTCAGATACTCTGTCCATCACCACCCCCTTTTCTGAATCGTTTTGTCCACCATAAGCGTGGAAGGGTATGCTCAGACATGAGTCCCTTGCTCACTTCACCTTCAGGATTCAAGCAAGCTGGGCCGAAGACGGCTGTATTGCCAGAAACAGGTCCCCGGAAGCTTGTTTCCTTTCCAGTAAAAGAATTGGCTTGGTAGTTTGGTCTGCCCTGTTCCCATGATGCACTGGGCCAGGGACAGACTAATTTGCATGTAGCCAGGTTCTGAGCTGGGATGGTGCAGTGAGCTAAAAAACGGTGATGGATCAAGCCCTGATCTGTTGACTGGGTAGGAGTGTTCTGCTTAATTCAGATACTCTGTCCATCACCACCCCCTTTTCTGAATCGTTTTGTCCACCATAAGCGTGGAAGGGTATGCTCAGAAATGAGTCCCTTGTTCACTGCATCATCAGGATTCAAGCAAGCCGGGCCGAAGACGGCTGTAATGCCAGAAACAGGTCCCCGGAAGCTTGTTTCCTTTCCAGTAAAAGAATTGGCTTGGTAGTTTGGTCTGCCCTGTTCCCATGATGCACTGGGCCAGGGACAGACTAATTTGCATGTAGCCAGGTTCTGAGCTGGGATGGTGCAGTGAGCTAAAAAACAGTGATGGATCAAGCCCTGATCTGTTGACTGGGTAGGAGTGTTCTGCTTAATTCAGATACTCTGTCCATCACCACCCCCTTTTCTGAATCGTTTTGTCCACCATAAGCGTGGAAGGGTATGCTCAGACATGAGTCCCTTGCTCACTTCACCTTCAGGATTCAAGCAAGCTGGGCCGAAGACGGCTGTATTGCCAGAAACAGGTCCCCGGAAGCTTGTTTCCTTTCCAGTAAAAGAATTGGCTTGGTAGTTTGGTCTGCCCTGTTCCCATGATGCACTGGGCCAGGGACAGACTAATTTGCATGTAGCCAGGTTCTTAGCTGGGATGGTGCAGTGAGCTAAAAAACGGTGATGGATCAAGCCCTGATCTGTTGACTGGGTAGGAGTGTTCTGCTTAATTCAGATACTCTGTCTATCACCACCCCCTTTTCTGAATCGTTTTGTCCACCATAAGCGTGGAAGGGTATGCTCAGACATGAGTCCCTTGCTCACTGCACCATCAGGATTCAAGCAAGCCGGGCCGAAGACGGCTGTAATGCCAGAAACCGGTCCCCGGAAGCTTGTTTCCTTTCCAGTAAAAGAATTGGCTTGGTAGTTTGGTCTGCCCTGTTCCCATGATGCACTGGGCCAGGGACAGACTAATTTGCATGTAGCCAGGTTCTGAGCTGGGATGGTGCAGTGAGCTAAAAAACGGTGATGGATCAAGCCCTGATCTGTTGACTGGGTAGGAGTGTTCTGCTTATTTCAGATACTCTGTCCATCACCACCCCCTTTTCTGAATCGTTTTGTCCACCATAAGCGTGGAAGGGTATGCTCAGAAATGAGTCCCTTGTTCACTGCATCATCAGGATTCAAGCAAGCCGGGCCGAAGACGGCTGTAATGCCAGAAACCGGTCCCCGGAAGCTTGTTTCCTTTCCAGTAAAAGAATTGGCTTGGTAGTTTGGTCTGCCCTGTTCCCATGATGCACTGGGCCAGGGACAGACTAATTTGCATGTAGCCAGGTTCTGAGCTGGGATGGTGCAGTGAGCTAAAAAACGGTGATGGATCAAGCCCTGATCTGTTGACTGGGTAGGAGTGTTCTGCTTAATTCAGATACTCTGTCCATCACCACCCCCTTTTCTGAATCGTTTTGTCCACCATAAGCGTGGAAGGGTATGCTCAGACATGAGTCCCTTGCTCACTGCACCATCAGGATTCAAGCAAGCCGGGCCGAAGATGGCTGTAATGCCAGAAACCGGTCCCCGAAAGCTTGTTTCCTTTCCAGTGAAAGAATTGGCTTGGTAGCTTGGTCTGCCCTGTTCCCATGATGCACTGGGCCAGGGACAGACTAATTTGCATGTAGCCAGGTTCTGAGCTGGGATGGTGCAGTGAGCTAAAAAACGGCGATGGATCAGGCCCTGATCTGTTGACTGGGTAGGAGTGTTCTGCTTAATTCAGATACTCTGTCCATCACCACCCCCTTTTCTGAATCGTTTTGTCCACCATAAGCGTGGAAGGGTATGCTCAGACATGAGTCCCTTGCTCACTGCACCATCAGGATTCAAGCAAGCCGGGCCGAAGACGGCTGTAATGCCAGAAACCGGTCCCCGGAAGCTTGTTTCCTTTCCAGTAAAAGAATTGGCTTGGTAGTTTGGTCTGCCCTGTTCCCATGATGCACTGGGCCAGGGACAGACTAATATGCATGTAGCCAGGTTCTGAGCTTGGATGGTGCAGTGAGCTAAAAAACGGTGATGGATCAAGCCCTGATCTCTTGACTGGGTAGGAGTGTTCTGCTTAATTCAGATACTCTGTCCATCACCACCCCCTTTTCTGAATCGTTTTGTCCACCATAAGCGTGGAAGGGTATGCTCAGACATGAGTCCCTTGCTCACTGCACCATCAGGATTCAAGCAAGCCGGGCCGAAGACGGCTGTAATGCCAGAAACCGGTCCCCGGAAGCTTGTTTCCTTTCCAGTAAAAGAATTGGCTTGGTAGTTTGGTCTGCCCTGTTCCCATGATGCACTGGGCCAGGGACAGACTAATTTGCATGTAGCCAGGTTCTGAGCTGGGATGGTGCAGTGAGCTAAAAAACGGTGATGGGTCAAGCCCTGATCTGTTGACTGGGTAGGAGTGTTCTGCTTAATTCAGATACTCTGTCCATCACCACCCCCTTTTCTGAATCGTTTTGTCCACCATAAGCGTGGAAGGGTATGCTCAGACATGAGTCCCTTGCTCACTGCACCATCAAGATTCAAGCAAGCCGGGCCGAAGACGGCTGTAATGCCAGAAACCGGTCCCCGGAAGCTTGTTTCCTTTCCAGTAAAAGAATTGGCTTGGTAGTTTGGTCTGCCCTGTTCCCATGATGCACTGGGCCAGGGACAGACTAATTTGCATGTATCCAGGTTCTGAGCTGGGATGGTGCAGTGAGCTAAAAAACGGTGATGGATCAAGCCCTGATCTGTTGACTGGGTAGGAGTGTTCTGCTTAATTCAGATACTCTGTCCATCACCACCCCCCTTTCTGAATCATTTTGTCCACCATAAGCGTGGAAGGGTATGCTCAGACATGAGTCCCTTGCTCACTGCACCATCATGATTCAAGCAAGCCGGGCCGAAGATGGCTGTACTGTCAGAAACCGGTCCCCGGAAGCTTGTTTCCTTTCCAGTAAAAGAATTGGCTTGGTAGTTTGGTCTGCCCTGTTCCCAGGATGCACTGGGCCAGGGACAGACTAATTTGCATGTAGCCAGGTTCTGAGCTGGGATGGTGCAGTGAGCTAAAAAACAGTGATGGATCAAGCCCTGATCTGTTGACTGGGTAGGAGTGTTCTGCTTAATTCAGATACTCTGTCCATCACCACCCCCTTTTCTGAATCGTTTTGTCCACCATAAGCGTGGAAGGGTATGCTCAGACATGAGTCCCTTGCTCAATTCACCTTCAGGATTCAAGCAAGCTGGGCCGAAGACGGCTGTATTGCCAGAAACAGGTCCCCGGAAGCTTGTTTCCTTTCCAGTAAAATAATTGGCTTGGTAGTTTGGTCTGCCCTGTTCCCATGATGCACTGGGCCAGGGACAGACTAATTTGCATGTAGCCAGGTTCTGAGCTGGGATGGTGCAGTGAGCTAAAAAACGGTGATGGATCAAGCCCTGATCTGTTGACTGGGTAGGAGTGTTCTGCTTATTTCAGATACTCTGTCCATCACCACCCCCTTTTCTGAATCGTTTTGTCCACCATAAGCGTGAAAGGGTATGCTCAGAAATGAGTCCCTTGTTCACTGCATCATCAGGATTCAAGCAAGCCGGGCCGAAGACGGCTGTAATGCCAGAAACCGGTCCCCGGAAGCTTGTTTCCTTTCCAGTAAAAGAATTGGCTTGGTAGTTTGGTCTGCCCTGTTCCCATGATGCACTGGGCCAGGGACAGACTAATTTGCATGTAGCCAGGTTCTGAGCTGGGATGGTGCAGTGAGCTAAAAAACGGTGATGGATCAAGCCCTGATCTGTTGACTGGGTAGGAGTGTTCTGCTTAATTCAGATACTCTGTCCATCACCACCCCCTTTTCTGAATCGTTTTGTCCACCATAAGCGTGGAAGGGTATGCTCAGACATGAGTCCCTTGCTCACTGCACCATCAGGATTCAAGCAAGCCGGGCCGAAGACGGCTGTAATGCCAGAAACCGGTCCCCGGAAGCTTGTTTCCTTTCCAGTGAAAGTATTGGCTTGGTAGCTTGGTCTGCCCTGTTCCCATTATGCACTGGGCCAGGGACAGCCTAATTTGCATGTAGCCAGGTTCTGAGCTGGGATGGTGCAGTGAGCTAAAAAATGGTGATGGATCAGGCCCTGATCTGTTGACTGGGTAGGAGTGTTCTGCTTAATTCAGATACTCTGTCCATCACCACCCCCTTTTCTGAATCGTTTTGTCCACCATAAGCGTGGAAGGGTATGCTCAGACATGAGTCCCTTGCTCACTGCACCATCAGGATTCAAGCAAGCCGGGCCGAAGACGGCTGTAATGCCAGAAACCGGTCCCCGGAAGCTTGTTTCCTTTCCAGTAAAAGAATTGGCTTGGTAGTTTGGTCTGCCCTGTTCCCATGATGCACTGGGCCAGGGACAGACTAATTTGCATGTAGCCAGGTTCTGAGCTGGGATGGTGCAGTGAGCTAAAAAACGGTGATGGATCAAGCCCTGATCTCTTGACTGGGTAGGAGTGTTCTGCTTAATTCAGATACTCTGTCCATCACCACCCCCTTTTCTGAATCGTTTTGTCCACCATAAGCGTGGAAGGGTATGCTCAGGCATGAGTCCCTTGCTCACTGCACCATCAGGATTCAAGCAAGCCGGGCCGAAGACGGCTGTAATGCCAGAAACCGGTCCCCGGAAGCTTGTTTCCTTTCCAGTAAAAGAATTGGCTTGGTAGTTTGGTCTGCCCTGTTCCCATGATGCACTGGGCCAGGGACAGACTAATTTGCATGTAGCCAGGTTCTGAGCTGGGATGGTGCAGTGAGCTAAAAAACGGTGATGGATCAAGCCCTGATCTCTTGACTGGGTAGGAGTGTTCTGCTTAATTCAGATACTCTGTCCATCTCCACCCCCTTTTCTGAATCGTTTTGTCCACCATAAGCGTGGAAGGGTATGCTCAGACATGAGTCCCTTGCTCACTGCACCATCAGGATTCAAGCAAGCCGGGCCGAAGACGGCTGTAATGCCAGAAACCGGTCCCCGGAAGCTTGTTTCCTTTCCAGTAAAAGAATTGGCTTGGTAGTTTGGTCTGCCCTGTTCCCATGATGCACTGGGCCAGGGACAGACTAATTTGCATGTAGTCAGGTTCTGAGCTGGGATGGTGCAGTGAGCTAAAAAACGGTGTTGGATCAAGCCCTGATCTGTTGACTGGGTAGGAGTGTTCTGCTTAATTCAGATGCTCTGTCCATCACCACCCCCTTTTCTGAATCGTTTTGTCCACCATAAGCGTGGAAGGGTGTGCTCAGACATGAGTCCCTTGCTCACTGCACCATCAGGATTCAAGCAAGCCGGGCCGAAGACGGCTGTAATGCCAGAAACCGGTCCCCGGAAGCTTGTTTCCTTTCCAGTAAAAGAATTGGCTTGGTAGTTTGGTCTGCCCTGTTCCCATGATGCACTGGGCCAGGGACAGACTAATTTGCATGTAGCCAGGTTCTGAGCTGGGATGGTGCAGTGAGCTAAAAAACGGTGATGGATCAAGCCCTGATCTCTTGACTGGGTAGGAGTGTTCTGCTTAATTCAGATACTCTGTCCATCACCACCCCCTTTTCTGAATCGTTTTGTCCACCATAAGCGTGGAAGGGTATGCTCAGGCATGAGTCCCTTGCTCACTGCACCATCAGGATTCAAGCAAGCCGGGCCGAAGACGGCTGTAATGCCAGAAACCGGTCCCCGGAAGCTTGTTTCCTTTCCAGTAAAAGAATTGGCTTGGTAGTTTGGTCTGCCCTGTTCCCATGATGCACTGGGCCAGGGACAGACTAATTTGCATGTAGCCAGGTTCTGAGCTGGGATGGTGCAGTGAGCTAAAAAACGGTGATGGATCAAGCCCTGATCTCTTGACTGGGTAGGAGTGTTCTGCTTAATTCAGATACTCTGTCCATCTCCACCCCCTTTTCTGAATCGTTTTGTCCACCATAAGCGTGGAAGGGTATGCTCAGACATGAGTCCCTTGCTCACTGCACCATCAGGATTCAAGCAAGCCGGGCCGAAGACGGCTGTAATGCCAGAAACCGGTCCCCGGAAGCTTGTTTCCTTTCCAGTAAAAGAATTGGCTTGGTAGTTTGGTCTGCCCTGTTCCCATGATGCACTGGGCCAGGGACAGACTAATTTGCATGTAGTCAGGTTCTGAGCTGGGATGGTGCAGTGAGCTAAAAAACGGTGTTGGATCAAGCCCTGATCTGTTGACTGGGTAGGAGTGTTCTGCTTAATTCAGATGCTCTGTCCATCACCACCCCCTTTTCTGAATCGTTTTGTCCACCATAAGCGTGGAAGGGTGTGCTCAGACATGAGTCCCTTGCTCACTGCACCATCAGGATTCAAGCAAGCCGGGCCGAAGACGGCTGTAATGCCAGAAACCGGTCCCCGGAAGCTTGTTTCCTTTCCAGTAAAAGAATTGGCTTGGTAGTTTGGTCTGCCCTGTTCCCATGATGCACTGGGCCAGGGACAGACTAATTTGCATGTAGCCAGGCTCTGAGCTGGGATGGTGCAGTGAGCTAAAAAACGGTGATGGATCAAGCCCTGATCTGTTGACTGGGTAGGAGTGTTCTGCTTAATTCAGATATTCTGTCCATCACCACCCCCTTTTCTAGACCGGGTCCATGGGGCAGTATCCCTG